>NC_142711.1:540625-717500 GCF_055471065.1 Atractosteus spatula
TAACCATGGTAAATACGCACTGTCATGAACCCTCAGCTGCTCTTATTGTCTGCTTGTGGAGCTTATCATAAAACCCTATAATCTTGTTAAATTTCTCCGGGGGTTGTACAACGACTCATTGATAATTGCCCATAGATAAATATGATAAAATTTTAAACTTAAAAGAAAATACATTAAATACAATAATTTTATTAATCTCCAACAATGGAAATGCCAGGTGCAAAAATTGTGTTCAGAGCTTGCCCCCTTCACATTCTATAATCAAGTGTCTATTACTTTAAACGGAAAACAGTCACAGTCTGAATTCAATTTGCACTAAACCAAATGTAGAAGTGGTGTCTGGAATGAGACTGTCTCTGGCCTGTGTGAGTATCTTTATCTACATGCCGTACTGTAACTCTCTTAAATTAGAACTTCTTCACAATACCACTGTCAGGAAACATACTTTAAGAGACAAGAAGTTGGATTTCCGGTTACCATATTAACCGTACTTTATTAGGACTTTGCATTGCCTGACAACTGTGTTTGTTGTCAACTGTGATCTCTCCTCACTCCTCACTAGAGTCCACATGCCCAAAGAGACGATCACCCACCCTACTGCCACCCCAATACATAATGTTCTGAGGACTCGAATTACATGAAAGAGATATCCCAAAATGTCCTTATGCAAATACTTTCCCCTGTCCCACAGAATCTCTATCCTAGAGTTCCCCCGTGTACCTACAACATTGTGATTTTGTCATTGTGAATTAATATATTGGTATTGTGTTTTGAAAGAGGATGAGAGCTCAAGATGACTACATATGCATTG
Source organism: Atractosteus spatula (assembly GCF_055471065.1). NCBI lineage: Eukaryota > Metazoa > Chordata > Actinopteri > Semionotiformes > Lepisosteidae > Atractosteus > Atractosteus spatula. The sequence goes on from NC_142711.1 coordinate 541,437, forward strand.
TATGCTTGTTTAAGTAGTCCCATTCCCTTTACTGTTTTTTTAGATTATGTGCACACCTTATAAGGTTACACTTAACTCTACCTGATCACCTGGAGGACCACATTTATTATTTCAATAATGTGTTAATTTACATGGTCATTTATTTAATACACAAACAAAGATTGTGGGTTTGAGTATACCTTATATCATCATCAAAAATAACATGACTTTGAATACACATTAAAGTGTATAATTGCCACAGGCTGTCTAAAGTAATAAAAGCAGTTACCGTGCCCAACCTGTAGCATCTGACAGATATGCCCAGAGCATCAGAAAGTTCAGAAGGGAAAAAAAGCAATTATCCATAATTAGGAAACAGACCATCAGTACTTCTCCTTAAATCGCCAGTGAGAATTTAAATTTAACTCACATTCATAACAATGAACGTATGAGTTACAGGTTGTTTGATTAACACAGCTTAGTACTTAGTACTGATAGTCATTGCACAGGACAAATTCAAAGCTTGCACTATTATTTTTCTGTGTGACCTACATACTCCTTCCTATTTGGTAACAGCACTGGATTTAAGAATACTAGATTTTATTTGTTTCAGGTTATGTGGTAAGTAAGATGTATTTCTGCTTACCAATTATTGCTATTGCTGCTTTTATATCACAGCAGTTTATTGTCCTCCTTACAATTCCAGCTCAGTGCAAGCCTTTACTGAGACACTGTCTTACCAATGGAGATTTCTCTACCTCAGGGTTTTGCTGTCTTTGGTGGCTCTATTATTCAAATTGCAGGTCTGATCTAAGGTGTCACTTGTAACACGATTTAACATTAACAATATTCTAATCTGGCAGGTAAGGCTATACTCAACACAATGAAATATAGCTTATGACAGCTCTTCATAATAAAATATTGCAAACACATTTTTTAAACAAATGTTTAACTTAAGCAGTTTACATATTCAGGAATCTTCCTGAAACATTTATATTACAATATTTAAAATATAAATTAAAATTTGTATCAAAAGAAATGAGGAAGTTAACTGTCTGTAATTGGATTAACTACAAGACTTGTTTAAGTGCTATTAATAAATCTGAACCTTCAGTGTGTTTTGTTAAGACAGCTCATGTTGTTGTTAACAATAATAATAGATTAGAACATGAATAGAGTTTTGTGTGGATGACAAACACAATTTTAAGGTCAAAATGTACTCCAAGAGTTGAGAAAGCAGACTGTGGTACTGCTGAATATCATGCAAAGGGTCTAACTAATTTCAGCTGTTGCTTGGAATCCACCACTAATTGCTGAGTCTTGCCTGTATTACATGGAAAAAGCTTTTTAGACATCAAGGGATTCATTGTCCGTGAGACAAGATGGCAAAGTAGAAAAGCAGAGGGATAATTAGAGCCAATTTTCCATTAAAGCTGTAAGTCATTTGCATTGGAGAAAAAAAAAGTTAATACTGCTGGATCACTTCACATAGGGAAAGAACACTGTTTACAAAATAAATCTGGGATCCTCTTTTCACCCTGAGTTTTTCCTTATTTATATAGATGCAATTTAATGGTTTTTCTACTATCCCACGCCATTATGACTGTGAACCCTCCAGGTACTAGGTCGTCCTTAATAACTTAATTAACTCATGTGCTGCAGAAAACCTTAAGAATTAAAGACATGCTCGAGAAAAGCCTGGCAATGGCTCGGCACCCAGATACTTAGGTTAACAGACCTTTTTTACAAACTATCTCTGATAGATCTTGGTTTTGTAGTTCAAAGGGGCCTTTTAGGCTCATGGATGTGTAAAGGATGATTTACACATGACAATACGTAAACTAGATTTGATTGGTAAATGATAAATTATTTCCTGCAACACTTTGTTTGACTCCGCATATTTAGTTTCAGAACAATCTTATTAATGTGAATGAAAGATTTTCAATTATAAGCTTGGTTTCTTCCCTCCTACAGTATGTTGTTGCAGATCTCTTGCTTGAAATAACTGCATCTACTGTAGCCTCTGTCCCACTGACCTCACCAGACTCTTTGTTTCTACACTTGAAAGGCTTTGCCAGGCTTTAACTACAGCCTCTTTAAGTTCTTGCTTGTTTCTGCCTTGAGTCTCCTTTTGATCAAATGAAATGCATGCTCAATTGGATTCAGATCTTTTGATTGACTTGGCCAGTTTAAAATCTTCCACTTTTTCTGTCTGATGAACTTCTGTGTTAAGCGTGCAGTTTTTTTCAGGACATTGTCCTGTTGCATAATGAACTGCCACTCAATAAGTCTGGTGTCATTTTTCCTTACATTTGCAGTCAAGATGTTTGTTTATCTCTGAATTCATCCTACTGCTGCCACCTTCAGTTAAGTCATCAGTAATGACGATGGAGCCTGTTCCAGAAGCAGCCATACATGCATAAGCCATGATACTCCTTCCACCATGCTTTACTGAAGAAAGTGATACGGTTTTGGTCATTGGCTGTTCCTGGTTTTTTCCACACTTTATCCTTTCCACCACTTTGATAGATGTTTATTTTGGTCTCATCTGTCCTTAAAACCTTGCTCCAGGACTCCTGAGGCTCATCTTGATTTTTATTTGTAAGTTCCAATCGAACCCTTCTGTTCTTGCTGCTGATGAGGGACTTACACTTTGCGGTACAGCCTCTGAATTGTTCTTAGTGAATTCTTCTGTGGATTGTACTCAAGATCTACACCCCCACGTTCTGGAGATTAATTTTGATTTCACTAACAGTAATTGTGGTGGTTTCCTTTCACTTAGAAATTTTTTCTGTCATCCATTGCATTTGTCTTTTTTGGACGCCCTGTTCTCTGCCTGTTCTTGATTCCTCTGGTTGTTTCCTATTTCTTAAGAATATTCTAGATTGTTATAATAATAATTAATTATAATACTAATTGTTTAAACTTATACAGCACTTTTCTGGACACTCCACTCAAAGCACTTTACAGGTAATGGGGACTCCCCTCCACCACCCTCAGTGTGCAGCCCCACCTGGATGATGCACCAGTACACTCCCCGCACACCAGCTCTCAGTGTGGAGGAGAGCAGAGTGATGAAGCCAGTTTAGAGATGGAGCTTATTAGGAGGCCATGATTGGTAAGGCCATTTGGGAATATGGCCAGGACACTGGAGTAACACCCCTACTCTTTTCGAGAAACACCCTAGGATTTTTAATGACCACAGAGAGTCAGGACCTCGGTTTTACGTCTCATCCAAAGGACGGTGCCTTTTTACAGTATAGTGTCCTATATTCTATACTGGGGCATTAGGACCCACATGGACCACAGGGTGAGTGCCCCCTGTTGACCCCACTAACACCTCTTCCAGCACCAACCTTAGTTTTTCCAAGGAGGTCTCTTATCCAGGTACTGACCAGGATCACACGTGCTGCACTTCACTGGGCTCCCATTTGTGAGTTGCAGAGTGATATGGCTGCTGGCTAAATTGTTTGATTGTTGATTTTGCAAGATTCTTACCAATTTCTCTGATGGTCATTTTCTTTGCTCTCATTTTCAAAATGGCCTTCTTTTCTGTCATAGTCAGTTCTCTTGTCTTCATGTTGGTTTTTGCTGAAATGAAAGGCTTCAGAAGCAGTTCCAAAGACTTCAACCATGGCCAGACCTTCACAGCTCTTTTATGTGTGTGAAATGTTTGCAACACCTGGGCAATTAGAAACACCTGTAAACCTGTTTGTCCCAGTACTTATGCTCATCTAAAATGTGGCGTGTTAAACAAAAAAAGTGCCGTTGTTGTATAAAGGTAAAACATTTATGCATAAAAATACCCATAGTTAAAAGGAGATATTCTCTCATATTCATCTTGTGTTTTGAAATCCAAATCTCCTGAGCATACAGCTATAATGGGCTAATTTGAACTCTTGTCCCAATACTTTTGGAGGGCACTGTATATTGCAACATGCATATATTCCAACCACTGATTGTGTCGAAGAATGTATACTGTCTAGTCTGGCTCACCAAAATGAGGCTCCCTAACAAAGAAATGAGGCAAAGAGAGACAATGAGTATAAATGGAGAGTCAGACACAATAAGTCGTCACCCAGCTGTATTCTGCTAGTGGTCTGAGAGAAATTCAAATTTGTATGAGACTCTTTCCTAGCAAACTACTGTGTAACATTTTAGAAGCACAACAACAAAAACATTCAAAGTGATGGAGCTTATTCTGGAATTTTGTGTCTGTGACATGCAGTAATACTGTGCATTACTTGTATCCTTGCTTTTGTGAATAAAGTTCTAAGGTCATATGTGGCATTTGTCATCACACACTCCTCTTCTCTAAGCACTGCTCACCACTATTTCAAACACACCCAGGCAGATGCCTTGGCTTAAGCCTGAGGAGATGTTGTGCAGAGGCTACAGGGGTGTTTCTCCATTCTCTCAGTAAAGGAATGGCTAGACAAGTGGCATCATTAAGAGATGTAGAAGTTCAGGTGGGTAGCTGCATCAGCATGCATAGGCTGCAAAGGAACAAGTAATAGGTTTATTCCATGCTGAAAAGAGAAGAAAGGAAACACAACGTTTCGGCCGTGGAGCCTTCTTCAGGTGACACCTGAAGAAGGCTCCACAGCCGCAACATTGTGTTTCTTTTCTTCTCTTTTCAGCATGGAATAAACCTTTACTTGCTCCTTTAAAATAAATCATATTTTGAATCTAACATATAACCACAGGTGCGGCTTAAAGTAATGCTTACTGGTGACACGTCCTTCCTTTTTCTATGCCCAAACATCCATTTCCTCTTTTGAACATTACTGATTGAATGCACATTAACCATAGAAAAACAGACTAAATTTAAGGACCAGACTGATATGCATTAATGGTAGAAACATGTTCTGTGGTATTCTTAAAACATATATGGAATAACTTATTCAGCTAATTGGAAAACAAAAGTAAAAGCCTACCAGAAGTAGTACATCGTAGTAGTTATTTTGTGTCAGAAACCTCCGGATATTTACGATGACAGGCTACTAATGGGAATATCACACATGAGAAATGAATGTACTGTACATTAATTAACTTCCTGAAACTGCTGCATTCATATTGGAAAGCTTCTAGACACCAAGTGCCAGCACTAAATACAATCACAATGGAGTATGTTTCTTACAGAAGATGAGAAGACTTCACTCAGATGCAGCTAGTTTTCTGGACGTTGCTACTGTAAAAACTATCTATGAATGCACCAATGTACCGAGTTGCTTTAATAATACTGCAAATATTATTGGTTCCAACATTTATTTTCTCTCAAAATCCCATTATTTGTTAAGGAAATGCAGGGATACATTAGCTCCAGAACAATTATTCGATCAGAAGTACAACATTTTAGTATTGTATATGTACACTAAACATATCTTTTGATTTAATTAAATTAATCTATTTTTAGAAAGTCACTCATCTAGGCAGGGAGCCTACTTTTTTATTCCTTTTATCAAAGATAAGAATAACTCACTTAATGAAAAATCAGTCTGAGAACCATTTCATTGTATCTCATGATGATTAAGCTAACAAAACCAAGGGTGGTAATGTATAAGCTAATATAGACAGGAATCATAAAGCTTTCTTGTGTACACAATAACATAACCAAATCTCTGAATCTTGAAAGCTATTTCTCTGAATCTCTGAATCTTGAAAGCTATTTCTTCCTAGAAATAGCAGCTCTGTCAGGTATCAGGATTTTGTGAAAGGGATTTAATTTTTTTGTTTTTTTAACCTTTTTGAAAAAAAAACTTTTCATTTTTAAAAACAAAACAGCAAGTACAGAAATATGCAGAATGTGAATTTAAACTGAAAAAATAAAAGTAATTTTAAAGATTACTCCACAAAAAGGAGGTTATTGCAGCCTGTGGTTGTAACATCTCTGATTAGTAGAGATACAGTATGGAAATGTTTCTGTTTTATCAATCATGTTAATAGTCAGTGATTATCCCACTCTCTTGATCTAAAGAGAAAGAAATCTTATCAGAAACATTGTCTGATAGTGGTTGATGCATTTTATATAACATAACGAACATACACAAAAAGCAGTACTCAGTTTATCAGCCTGATGTCTTCTATAGTGCTTTGTTTGCAATTTGAATTAAACATTATTCATGAATTTCTAACCATTTACCTGAAGTCTACTGTAAGGGAAGAAAGTTCAAGGCAGAATAGTATGTTATTTAAAGCAATCATTGCATTGGTAATGGGAATTTCTTAAATATACATACAGTATGATAAATACTTACCGTAAACAACAGTTTTGTTTCAAAACTGAAGAGCACATAAAAATATTTATTTTTATGTCCTTTCTAAACAAAACATACCTTTCTGTAAAAACTGTTGCTGCTAAAAATAACAGAAAATCAGTAACTGTATCTTTTTTATTTTTTAGACTACAAATAGGATTTAGAAATTGTATTTTGACTGATGGACAAACTATACTCTTGGTGAGTATAGTGCACTTTGAGAGAAGCACTGACATTAATAAGAGGGCAACTGTTTTGCATGAAAAAGAAAGCAGATCACTTTGAATTTTATTAAACCCACTTTGGCCTTTAATATGCCGATGAGGAATAATATTCACCAAATCTATAAATTAGCCATGGCCTTTGAAACTTTTAGCATAAAAAGAATAGTTGAATGGAAATGCATGAGCTATTTCGGGTCATATCTAAAGGGACATGAAAGAGACTGGAGTAGCTGTTTATTTTGAGTAGGCAAAAGAGACCATTGCAACTTCGTTACAGAGGTCAAGCTTCATCAGCATGGAGAGGGCACTCTGTATTTCCCAGCCTGTTCCAGCCAAAAGCACATTTGTTTTAATAAAAGTGCTGTGTGGCACTCCAGCTACCCCCCAACCAGCACCTGAGCATGAGGGACAACAAACATCCAAGAATCAGATGCTTTGTGAATGTTTGAGTATTTCAGGTAGGATAGGTTTAGCTTAACTCCTGGCCAGCGGATGAGGATGCTCGAACCTCAGTCAGATAGAGGAGTCAACCAAGAGGGAGCTGTAAGGTGGAAAGGGGATAGAGGAGGGATGCTTGAGAAAAATGCAGGAAGAGGAGTTTTTGTTAGACATACAGCTAATCTCGGTAATGATTACCTAGACATCTGACTCTGGACTGGGGTCATTACTCCTGTCCTGGCTTGAGGGAATTTAAGCAGACATCTGCTGTTGTACATGACATCTGACCATTCGACCATTCGACTGGGACATCAGTGGAATTGTCAATCATACAATAAACCCCCATTCATGGTATTAACATAGGGTGAACATGGATGGACTCAGACTATAAAATTCTCTGTGTCACTGCTGCAATGCTGGGCACTGTGGTAAATACACCTTGTGTGTGTGTCCTTCAGTGTTTACAATTAAACTCATATCAGACTTTCACTGTACTGTGCTGTGATTTCTTGCGTCTCTACAATTATGATTACAAACAACTGGGTGAGATTAATTTGTTGTTGCCATCCTACCTGAACTTTGTTTAATAGCCTCCATTCAAACAAAATACTGTGGGAGTACTGGCTTTAATGGAGGCAACTTTACAAGTAATCAATTTCATTCCAGAGGGCCCAACAAGCAGTTACCAAAGTAATAAAGAGTGAAAGTGTAAAGTAAAAAAGTAAGCAGGACATTCAAGCTCTATTCAGCAATTAACAGCTACCAAAAAACTGAGGCTGCGGAGACTGAAAGCAAAAAAATCTACTATTTTTATTGGTTGTATTTTTTTAAACAAACTGGTTATTTTTTATTGCAGAGAAGATTTCTCCTGAGCCTAATCTTTCAGTGGTTTTCTGTTAAACATGAACCTCAAAATGCTGTCTTATTTTCAATTTGTGGCAGTGTGTGCCTGTTTTTTATTAATTTAAAATCTTTGTTAGGTCTTAAACTCTTATAAAAGTGGGTTAGGTCTCATTTAAAAGTAGAAATTCTGAACATAAGAAAGGCTACAAAGGACAGGGGCTGTTCAGCTCATCAAACGTATTTGAAAGTTAGGAGCTACTTCATCTTACTTGAGCAAAGCCAAGATATTGGCTTTGTTAACTTGGTTGGCTGCCTTTTGCACACTCTCACAACTCTTTCTGTACAAAATGCCTCCTGTGCACCACTTTAAATGCACTTTCTTGTTATTTCCACTTGTGTCCCATGGTTTATGTTTCACTGTTGATTCTGAAGCAGTCAGCTGGGTTATCTTTGTCAGTGTCTTTGAGGACTTGTGAGATGGGGTGAATCAGATTAATCTTGTTAAAGACAGAAATAATCAACTGCAAATGGGTGTGTTCTGGTATTAAGCCTGGAGATTCCTAACAGAAAAGGATGTGTCAGACGCCACAGCACAAGTCAGACAGAATCCCACCACCATGAAAATGATACATTTCATTAGATTTTTATTTATTGTAACTTTGCCAAACTTTCAAAATGCCAACATTTTCTTACCTGACAGCACATTGGAAATGTTGGACTGTGGACAATTTGAAGTCTTCTTCCAAGAAAGCATACATTTTCTGTATCTTCAGATCATAGTTACACAAAGTTAAAAATTAGGTGGAACATACTGTAATGCTGATCAACATCACAGCATTTTAGTAGGGATTAAGAAATACTTAAAACCTGAGCTGATATATTCCTAAATAAGATATACAGCTTTAATTTGGTATACTGTATATTAGTATGATTATTTCATAAAAAGCACTTCATATTTGTTTTAGATGTATTGATGCTTAATACAGTGCAGACTTGAAGAGAAGTATCGTCTATAAATTTATATAGCCAATTCCCCTCCTATTTTTCATGTGAAGGAGAGAGTGGTGAGAGGTTGTTTTAATTTCCATTACAATTAAATAAAAGTCAAATATTGTAATGGTATTTCTGAACTACATGTGAAAAAAACAGCACATACTCCTTATTAATCAATAAATAGCATTGTACAGAGTTCATAATTCAGAAACATCTGTAGATTCTCAGTGAAGAGGGCTTACTCACTGACTTTCTCTAAAACAGAATCGAATAAAGCATATTACAGCATCTCTTTCTGCAAGCTTCCTGAGGGGGTGTCAGCACACCCAGCGCTTTGCTCATTGCAGCTGCATATCTATGTCCTCCTTTGGTGAAGACAGGCTGTATTTCTGTGCCAACAGGAAGGCGACTCAGGCCTTCATACAGGAAAGAAGACTCAACAGCAAGCAGCACATCTTAATGAGACAGACGGTGACAGGAGCTCCCTGCTCATTCTGCTGGAGGTACTCTGCCACACTTCCTCTGCAAGGAGCAATAGGAAAGGCACATTTCTCCTCATTTAGGCAAAATGTATCATGTTACATTACAGGCACAAGTCTTTTCTGAGTCCTACTTTAACCTTTTCACTGCTGCACGTTTGAGGCCGATGCCTACAAGGCCCCAAAACCAGTCAGAACCCACATTACTGTATAACAATGAACAATGAACAGTGAACTGAATGCAATACTGTATATTTTTTTATTAGCCCAGAAGAAAATGTTTGTTTTATCCATTTTAGTTGTTTCTGCACATTTCCTTTCCATTTTCTTTTTCAGATCTCTGAGCCCTGTTAACCTGAAAAGGGCATCAACTTGTAACAAGTGTTGCCATTGTGCATTGTGAAACCATCTAACAGTTAACATGTCTTAATGTGGCCCTAATCCACTAAACAACCAATACTAGGCATTTTGTAGTTAATGTATAGATTTCAATGCATTCCTCTTCATTAAAACTGATTTCTTCACTTACTTGTCTGTGCAGGTTTGTCATTTCATGCATGAAAATTATTTTTCAATGAGAATGCATATTATCTACAAAAAAATTTAAAGGGAACAGGTATTGCAGAAGGACAAGGAGTCTGATCCAACTTGATCAGGTCAGTGTTAAAAGGATGATACAGTATATATCCAGTAGTAAATCTTTACTTTCAAGTGGCATTCCTCATATTTATAATCAGAGGACCACTCCACATTTATCCATATTAAAAAGTAATAGCTCATTCTCTTGTGCTGTGTCCATGCCAGGTTAGTATTCAATGTGGGATTAACAGGGGTTATTGAAGAGGTTCATACAATACAGGGCAGACCTGTATACTATAGCTCAGGTGCACATGTGTTTCCCAAAAACAGCAGTAGATGGCAGCAATATATATACAGTATACTGTATATCTGAAGCATGCATTTAAAACTCACAATTATTTTTGAGGGGACTGCAACTTTACATCTTCATGTACTCTAATGACCTCCTGTCGTTTGAAATCTTTTTTGTGTTTTTCTCGTCTTCATGTTTTTCTACAGGCACTCACACAGCAGTGGCGTACAGTTTTGTCCGGACTAAATTGTTGGAGAACTCTTTCCTCACGGACCTTGTGGCGTTGCCAGGGTTACGGATTCAGATTCACCCAGATTTTCCTAAGGATGCAAGAACAGAATGACCCTTTTGACAGGAACAGGAAGGCCTGATTTAGCGGTAAGTATTTGTAATTTTTTAGAGGATTTTATATGAACATACAGCATGTGACAAATACCCAGGTTTTAAGCATTATAGAAAGGCACATGAAGTATTGTTTTTTTTCTTAAAACACATTTAATGTACCCTTTGAATCCTAAATGTGACTCTTCTGTTGTGTCCTTGAGCAAGATATTTTCATTGATGAGGACAGTTTAGGACCACCCAGAGGGAGAGCTGTGCTCTGTGTTAACTCTACAGCTTTGGACCACTATGCTTGTGAAGGATTGTTACCTAAATCTCTAACATCTAAATATGATTTTGTTATTTTAAAATACCTTCAGGAATGCATTGTTCATGTGGTACAAAACTAAACAAGCTGATCAGTGACACATACTGCTCCTTGATGGACGGGAGGAACAGTCTGAAGTGCTTTGGTTGCATAGAGACACGAAAGTGAAGCAAGTCATGCTTGGAAATGTTAATCAAAATAAAATTAGATTTGAACAGAGCAAGAGTTTCAAGCCCATCTGCAATGTGACACCCACATCTGAGAGGCCAGGTGGGCCAATCTACTGAGAGCAGAGCATGAAGGACATTTTCAAAGCTTCGCTTAAATTCACAATTTATTAAGAAAACACATCGATGGGAGATCTAGCCAAATCTAGCCAAGGAAAAGGAAAAGAAGGCCAGGGTTCTGTTTTGGAAAAACTGTTGGAATATATTTTGGAGTTGGACAGAGCAGAGACATTTTTCTACTGGATGAAAAAAAAAAGATGTTGAAAGGGCCTCCCATATCTTTCAAAGTAGAACCCCACAACCTGAAAACTAACTGTACATTGTTTCACATGATTGAGTATATTTAAAAAGGCTCTACTTAAATACTGTACATGTATGACAGCAAAGCTTTTAGCAGAACCAACTGAATTCCAAAACTTCTCTGTACAGTAAACAGGTGATGAGAATGAGTTTATAATAATTGATTTTACTGTATATTGTCATAGTTATTGAGACTTTCCCTATAAATGAACTGTAAAACTGTAACTCGTATAACCTATTGTGCCTATTCAAAAACATGAAATATTAGGACCTTTATAAAGTTCACCCATCCAGGATACCAGTAGGCCTGATCTGACCTGCACAGACATACACCTTGGACCAGCCACCAGTCCATTGCGGGGAGCTAAAGCACAGACACACTCACTCTCAGACTCAGGGGGGAATTCAATCAATCAATCAATCAATCAATCAAAGTTTATTTATCAATGCACTAACAGTACAGCATACAGTGGTGTTGTCAGCAATGAAATGCTTTATCCGTGAGCTTTGTTAAGAGGAATAGAAGAGTAGAAGGACAGAATTTTATAGGGATTAGGTTAAGATTACGATACCATAAATTACACAATTGCTATTTACAGTACAATTTACAGATTGTGCGAAAGTATCACAGGGATAGGAGGTATTTAGCGCTCTTCGTATGTGTCCTGAGAGTGCAAGTGACAGGAGGGCGCTGGTGCACCCTGTCAGTTCAAGGAGGTTGCCTATTCGCCAGCAGCCATTGGGGTAACTGCGGGCGTCTGCTGTGGTTGGCTGTTCAGCAGTCTTACTGCCTGGGGGAATAAGCTGATACAAAACCTGGTGGTCTTAGTCTGTATACTGCGGTATCATTTTCCGGATGGTAGTAGAGAGAACAAGCTGTGGTTAGGGTGACTGGGGTCCCTGAGGATGGACCTGGCCTTCTTGAGCCACCTAACAGAGTAGATATCCTCGATGTTTGGTACCGCGCAGCCGGTAGTGTTTTGAGCCCGTTTCACCACCCTCTGGAGTACCTTGTGCTCTCAGGCAGAGCAGTTCAGAGACACCAATTAAGTTATACAGCATGTCTTTGGACTACAGGAAACTACTCACCCAGAGAAAGCCCATGTGGAAATAAGGAGAATATGCAAACTCCACAATAAAGGACTTAGAATACAGTATTAGAAATACATAGACTGATATCTAGTACATTCCATGCAGAAATCTCACCAAGGACTATATCTCTTTAGTTGAGTAATTAGTGCTCAGGGATTGTAGTGATCTTACTGCTATTCTTGTTATTCCTGTCTGCCAAGCTGACATTCTGATTAAATGCTTACTAACACACTAGCTCAAAGGAGGTGAGGCTATTCATTTATGCAACATCCTTGTAGTATGGGGATTTAAAGAATTTACTGTTACGACTCACCTTTTTGTCCACGCATTATTTTGCAAATTTTAACAGCCATCTGCTCTCATCCACTCTGGTTTCCAGGATCTGCTGTTATATACTAAACCCTGCTGGAAGGTATTTTTCAACCACTGAGTTTGACTTCTAGCTGCTTTTCATTAGTATACAAATTCTAATTTAAATTGCTACTGAAACATTGGAGGAATGCCTCAGTGCTTTAATAAGAAATATAACTTTCTCCTTTGCCAAGAAAATCTGCATTACATTCTTACTGCATGAAATGTTGAATGATTAAATTCATAATGAAAATTACATGAATATATTCTGTCAATCAAGGTTGATTTTATCATTAAAAATTCAATTTAATAGCTATTTATGCTTTTCAAATATAGTTATTGAATTTTTATGTAAATTCATATAATAACTTATGAATGAGTCTTGAGTTCCATAAACAGTTGAGAAATTGTGTATTTATACTATCGGTGATTGCTCTGAGATTTCTGATGCTTCCAAATTATATTATGAATACTTAAAAACTAATTTAAGCTTAATGAAAATGTTTAAGGTATAGGTTTTTTATTTGAATTTCCAAACTGTTGTTATGGACATCCTTCAATGGTTTCTTCTGTTTTGGATCATCTTCTCTTGCTTGAAATGTTTCTCATCTTGGGATCACAGAACTAGGACTAAAACCTAATTTTTTTGTTTTATCTTAAACTGAGACCATGATTTTAATGGCAAAATTCCTGCTATGATCCTGCTTGGCTTTGGAAGATGGAAAACTTTGAAATTTAAATACTGTATTGATACTGTAGCTCTTCTGCCCTCAGCCCTAGTGTCTCAGAGTGAAGATGCCAGTGTCCATTAAGTCCACCACTGTCAACAACACCCTCAGATTTTATAAAGCAGTAGGATATCTGAGCAAATAGAAACATATTAGGATGAAATTCAAGATTCTAGGCTGGTTAGCTCTAAGTCAAAGTAGTAGTAGTCTGTTGTGATAGTCTCTGTTTCATTGCAATGTGAATAATATCAAGCTTTACTTTAATTCCTACCAAACTACCTTGCATCCTGGTATTCCTGGTAAAATCTGAGAACAAGTCAAGTGCATGAATTTGCTTGTAGACCACAAGTAAAATTAATTGAAAAAGTATACTACTGTAAGTGTGTGTGTCTCTCGCTCAAAGGGTTTAACGAGCAGATTGCTGGGATGGAGATTCCCTTTTTCAAAGGGCTTGATATCAAAGAGGATTAAAGCAAAAACATTTTAACTAGCTTGTTTTGTTCATTACACAGTACTGATGCAAAGTAATTAAACAAGTATAAATAGCAAGTTAAAAAAACGCACCTCAGCATGGTGTAGCCATGTGACAGCTCCACTCACATTGGGAGTGATGTGCAAAAAATTCAGATAACAAAGCCAGTGGGTAAGTAGTTCAGCAGTTTACCACCTACCTGAGGACAGCAACGGGGACAGAATGTTAAGAAGTGTGGCAGTTTAAAGTCAGCGCTTTCGCTGTGTATTATTAAGGGAATGTATTTATATTTCGTACGCTTCCTTTCTATTTTCTAGAGAAAATTAATACTCCTCTTTTTTTTTCTCCCAGGCTGAAGTCATACCTGACATTATGTCATATGACAGCCCGCTCTGAGCGCTTTTCTCTTTCTGTTAGGAGAGTGACTTTCTCTCTCATAAGAATATGAAACTCGGAAGGACTTGCCTGCTTAGAAGTGAGGACTGGCCCGATAATTAGACGCGCACACAGGAAACACTAGGAGAAGGTGATTTCTGAGAGTATGTTATGAAGCCAATTGCTTCGGGGAAAATCGTTTCTCAGGCAAGATGTTCCGCTAGAGATGTTCTAAGCGCGTGTAAAACTTGTATTGGACAACGTGCATTTTCAGCCACTGAAAAAAATAGTAAAACAATTGAATTGTGTTTGTTCCTTAATGACAGAGATCATAACGTTATGCAGATTCATACAAAAAAACGTTGCTATTCATTTAAGCATAATTTACGTCTTGAAAGAATTAACACAATTTTGGGGGGAAAATTTCGCATTTTCTGGTTACTCGTTAGATTCAACAGTGCGGATAGCTGGAATATCCGTGTCGAGGGTTTTTCATGTAGTCCGAAAGAATTTCTTGCAACATTGTAGACAGTTTGAACTTGTAAATACAAACTATTTCGAAAGGTGTACCGAGGCATCCCTGGAAAATGTGTTGTACTGCCATCATGAGGAAAACGAGAATTATACAGGAAAATTCCGTTTGAACAAGGGACGCGAAACCTTCCTGGCAGAATGTTTTCCTGGAGAAGACTGTCTTGTTTCTCTCTTATTCCAGCTGAACTGTAACCCCCGCTCCCCCTCTCGTCCCCAGTCAGCATTTGAATTTCCTACGCATCTGTGCTTTGGCGGACCAAGAGTCAGGACATGCCACTTCACACACATTTGCTCATGGCTTGTTCACCCACAGCTAAATCATCTTATTGAAAAATGCTCAGAACGTCTTCTCTGGAATTAATTATTATTAAAATCTGAGAGCACTAATCAGGCTTTGGAATTAGAGATAATCAACATCCAGCCCAAACTTTCAACGTTTTGATTGTTTACGATACTTACAGGAGTATTTGAATATTCACCCTCAATTACAGAGATCCTTCACTGGATTGATGCTGTAAATAAGTCGTTCACTGGGTCGCCTTTATAACTCCATCTATTTCCTATTTTCCTAAAACACTACGGGGACGCATATGCCTCTATAAAAAAGATCTCTAGTGCCTAGTGAAGTAAGAAAAACGTGAATGCAGATAGTTATCAAGCTTCAGAGTGAGCCAAATTCAGATCTGAAACAGTAATGTACAGCATAAAGGAGATAATACTTTAAAAACTAAACGAGTGCAAACTGTTCTTAGTTAAACCAAGGAAATATGTGCATTAGCAAAAGGGTTGCTTTCTTCTTTGGGGAATTGTTATTTCTACTAGTACAAGTACTACTTATTATTATTTAATATTTGCTCCGGATGTTTGTGGTGACAGCAAAGACATGCTAAAACCATTTTAAGCAATTAGGAATATCGGCTATGGTGATCAGACCTTTGGTTAAACTGATGTCAACAGGCAAGAATGAAATAACGAGATAAAGGCGACGAGAGCAGCCTGTCGGAGAGGTAAGGGCACTGCACACGTCTCCGGTGCAACAGAGCCATTGATTGTATCAGGAGTCACATCTACAGCTTCAAAGAGGCAACACAGCGGACCTTGCACAGCGCTAACACGATTTCTTTCTGTACTTATCGATTGATTTTTTTTTTGACGAGCAAGCACGCTTAGCAACTAACTGTAGTTAGTTCTGGATAACTGTAACGTTTTTTTCTGTCGGGTATTATTATTATACCTGGGCACCTGTCACACATCAAAGCGCAAATAGTTTGTACTGCTGATTGTGAAGTCACGGGCTTCGTGAGAGTTGGGGGTCTTGCGCTTCATTTGTAAAAGAAAACTAGACATTCTTCGAGTTTGACATCAATATGGACTTCAAGTACAGCCTACGTGACATATTTATTTGTATATTATCATTTTAATTATACATACGATTTGAGTGCACAGTGATCGGTACTTCCCCGTCTGTTTAATGGATCCGAAGTATTTACCAAACCTACTTTGACAATAACAACGAAGAAAAAAAATCTGCACGAAGCAACGCTCTTCAGTTTTATAATGCGCCTTTTAAAAACTCCATAATTGAACAGCGGAATTTACATTTCATATACATTTTACACTTTTATGAAAGAATATTCTGTATTTCCACCAAAGAATATGGGAGGGGATATCCCAGGTCTGAACATAAGCTCGGATTCTGCTTCA
Organism: Atractosteus spatula; assembly: GCF_055471065.1. NCBI lineage: Eukaryota > Metazoa > Chordata > Actinopteri > Semionotiformes > Lepisosteidae > Atractosteus > Atractosteus spatula. The sequence goes on from NC_142711.1 coordinate 557,953, forward strand.
TCAGGAGATTCTGCTAAAATCAACGGGACTGACGCCGCTTTCTCCGGGTATATCATGGTGATACTGGCTGTGCTGATGGTCACCCTTGTGGTTGTAACGGTGCTGGGAAACGCACTGGTGATCCTTGCTTTTATTGTGGACAAAAGCCTGAGAAATCAAAGTAACTATTTCTTCCTAAACCTGGCGATATCAGATTTCCTAGTTGGTAAGTGTCAGAAATCTGAGTGGTTGTCTGCGCTTTATTCTTGTTTTGCGTCATTAACGTCGTCAAAAATGTGCAGGTACAGTATGTCATGATGTTACAAAAACTGTTCATTTCACAGGAGCAATAACTGTGTCAAAGTTCAAAAGATAGTCACCTGGGGCAATTACATCCACTTTTGACAATTTCATAACATTTGATATTTTATTTTTCATTGAAGAGCAATTTGTATATATCAAGTATTTCAATGCACAGACATAAGTTAAAGTTACAACATGTAGAGTGCAACAGTTGTTGTACAATAGTGAGATATGCACTATACTGTATATTCACTAAAATGACTCAAAAGCAACATTTTCTGAAACGTTTTCTTTCTTCTTAGCGGCTGAACCGGTGTTGCAGGTATAATTACTTTGCACGGCATAAAGAAACACGTTACTGAAAAACGCTTTATTTCCTGACATGTTAGCAAATGAAATTTGAATTTTTTGTTCTCGTCTTGTTGACTTTACTACAGTACTGTAGGTCGGAGTTAGAGGCGGACAGGCAATTACACCTGCACACAATTTGTTAAGAAGAGCAAAACCACATTCATTTACCTGAAAAAAAATGTCGGACTTCTCGAATCCAAATGCAACGGATAACTTATTTTTCCGCTATTTTACGAAATACTTTTCATACCAAAACTGCGATCGGAGTCGCACACGTATCGTCACAGGATTCTCCCAGAGTGTGTTGGAGCTAGTGGTTAACAATTCGACCGTTTTCTTGTCACGTCATGATTTCAGTCAGGCTACGGATCTGGGATTTTATTAGATGAGAGCATCAGTATAAAGAATATAGTTAATCCTTCAAAAGTAAATACTGTAGGTTTAAACCGGTAAGCATTTTTTGGCTTACAATGTTAAAAAAAACACGCCCTTCGTCCAAAAATCACCCTCCTGAGAGAAATGCACAACGCTTCATAACTGATATTAATAAAATTATATTAAGATATTTAACTTTTACTATACTGTACACTGAATGTATTGCTTGTTAAATCCCTTCAAGTTATTACTATAGGCACGACTTGAAATATTGATAATCAATGACCAATTTGAATTGGCACAAGACACACCATGGCTTCGCCGCCGGTGTTGGTCTGTTTTTGTTTGAGACAGATCTGTACGGCACTAGCCTTGCTTGCTTGTCAGATCAAAGAGAGCAAATTAAGTCCACGTATTGCATCTCCTCTCCTTTGCTCGTAACAGTCATTTCTGAAGTAAAAAGTAAACATAACTAAAATAGATGTTTTACTCAGTTGAAGACCTTATACTATGCTTCACCGACACGACTTGCACTTATTTGATTCAAATATTGTACGAAAGTACAGTATAAGCAAGCTTTGAAATGAATATGGTTCTGATAATCGTACTGTTAATTATATTTTGACAGTTGAGGGAGGCTGCCGATCAAACATGGTGAATCTTTCTGTACATGCAGAGTAATATTAAAGCAAACAAATTACTAGAAGAACAAATATTTTGTGATAGAGATTTCATTTTTTATTTGTCTTGCTTGTCTGATTTTTCTTCCTACTTAAGAATTCTTCAAGTTGAGTTTGATCCTTCAGGTGTAGTAGTCTGCTATTATTATTCTCCATATTTAGAATGAGAGGAGGATATTGAAAAGTACATTGAATATTGTCAGACGAAACTGCTAAACTTAGCTTTAATGTTTTTGGGGGTTTCTTTGGTTAAAAATAAAAAAAATATTCACCTTGAAAATATGCATAATTAATATACAATTGTAGAATCAATCAGTGAAGCTCTTTATTTTACCACGTAGTTAAAATCTCATTGAATTTTAATTTATTGTATAGGGCAAATCAGTTTACATACAGTAACCACACCTGCAGTAATGTGGTAATTTTCCATTTGCATCTATATTTGAAAAGCAGTATAATGCCATAAAGTGTAGATGAATGGTACCCTCAATTAATTTATCTGAGTTGTAGTGGAAAGGAGAGTCTAGATTACAAGTTTATAATTACCATGCATACTTTGAGATGTAAGCTCTCTGTGGTTGAAAATGTATTGATTTTACCATTTTGTGTTTTACCTCATAATTCATGTCTCCATAAGCCAATTGAGCCAAATGCACTTGACACAGAAAGCTGCCATGAGCAAGGGGAGGTGTATTCTGCTGTTTTATTTTTCCGTTAGTAATCCTTAGTTTCGGAACTCTACTACACTTCAGTCATTTACAAGCCATTTCATTCAGATTTCATCTCAAATGTCACCCTTTTTATTCTGTGCACATCATGCCTAGACAGGTGCAAGTCAGGTACAGAAGTCACATCAGGCAGTTGAGTTTGATCCCAATGGTTGTGTTAGTTACTGTAGCTTAATGCAGCTGAATGTTGGTGTGTCTGTGTAACAGGGTGCATGCTCTCAGCCAGTTACAGAAGTCTCTGAAGTCTGAAAGACAATGGTGAACTCTGCTGAAGAGTTGGCTTTCTGTTATTAATAACGTCTCATTTCCCAGGACAGGAACTGGGAGATGGAGTAGTGCAAGTCTGCTAGGTCTCTGTAGCGGAGCAGAGGGATCAGGATGGTATAAATGGGCTGAGCCACCAGAGGGCGGCAGTGCAGCAGTCAGAGAAATGCAGTCTTTGCCTTCTCACAGTGGAATCAGTGAACCTGCGGCACCTGGGGTTCCCAGCTCCCTATATAAGCACTGGCTGAAGAACCAGAGTTGGTCTAGTGAGACGCTCCTGGTTACTTGGAGTAGACAGCTTTAAACATCTTAGGGAGAGATAATTTAGGAGAGTTCTATTACCTAACGTAATACTTAATTGCAACAAGGTTATGACTTGACATCTTGTGTAGAAATCTTGATCGTTTTCCGTCGGGATGCCCGTCAACAGGCAGATGGTTAAAGAGCAAACAGAATCAAACTGGTGAGGGATTTTCCACTGCTATTGGTTAGAGATCGTATTAGAACATACAGTGAATTAGGACTGTAAGGACGAGAAGCAAGCATAACACTGAGCTGGTTCCCTAGGCTTTTTATTTTCACCTGATTTGGTTTGGATTTCATGAGCCGAACCCTGTGCTCCGCTACCATCTGGGGGGATCTGTCACAGACTCCTTCCAACCTATCATGGCTGGCCAATACAACAGCAACTTTAAGTGTAGATTTGTCACGTCCATCCTCAACAACTCCCAGGACAACAGAGGACAGCTTACAGCAGACAAGAGATATTGTAGGAATCCCAGTCTCTGGCTGTACAGGAAGAGACCATGAAGACACCATAAAGACACCATGCTTATCAGAGTTTTTTGAGACTGGTTGATTACATCTTGAAGGCCCGGCCTGCGTAGATGCTGCCATTTGAGGGACCAAAGCCAAACATGCGGAAGATCCAGGTACAGGGCATCCTGTTAGTTGATACCAGGGGTAACTAACCAGGAGACAGACCAGAACAGGAACCATGTCTCTCAGAGAACCAGAGCAAATAGTGGACTGCCGATATCATAGAGACAAATATGAGTCGATCATCTTCATGATCACTGGGTAGAGGCACAGTTTTCTGAATGTCAATGTCATGCTTGAAGGGCACTTGAATGTTCTTGTGTGCATGAGTTCACAGCAGGCGACCTGGTGGGTGTGTGAGCTGAGGTAATATTGTACAGTAGGTACCTTTACGTCTATGGACACACACCTGTTACCTGTTCAGTCTGAAGTAGCTGGCACTAGATAAGAATGAAGATCCTCAACATCTTCTGGTAGGTATTGAGCTTCCCGAGATCCAAGAATAGGTGGAAAGAAACATCCTTATTGTGAACCAGAAAATAAATGGAATAGAAACCCCTTTCAATGTCTACAGCATCTACTGGGAGAATCATTCTGCTCTTCATTCAGGATGCCAGTGTGGTGAAACAAGGCAAGATGCCAACAGGATGCCCAAGAACCAGGATGATCAACTGTAGAACTGCAGTTGATAGCCCTCTGTCATAGTGTGCAGGACCTAAGGATCATGATCAGTCATCACCTGACTGACTTAAATGTTCTAGCTAGAAGGGATGTTGGCTCAGCAGTCTTGTTCAGTCAGGTATGAGTGTGGGCAGGACTGGGATGGGAAGCATATTTAATTCCTTTGTCTTCTCTGAGGATACTTTGCATCCCGTTCTGTCATGAGAGCTGCAGTGGAGGTAAGTTTCACTGTAGAAGAAAAGCCACCAACTGCTATGAAAATTATTTTGCTTTGTGAGACCTCTTCAGGAGATGGTTCTGACGTTGGGCACTGCTTGTTGCAACAGACCAATAGCAGAGATGACAGCTGCTGGGACAAGAGCTGCCACAGAGTCTCCCAAGTGAAAACTTTCCCACTGTGTGAGCTGCTTGCATTTCTACCCATCCCCTACAAATATACCCATCAGGCAGCGAGAGTCACTGGGAGGCTCAGTTCCTCCAGGAAGACAGAATCTCTTCCAAGACATCTGGAGAACAGGGAGTAGATTGAGGCCTGCTGAGGCCACCGTGAAGAATAAGCAGTGCTGCTTAAGAAAGTGAATTGGATGTAGTGAAGCAGAGTCACGGCCCTTAGTGGGTGTGGTGTCCCAAGGATTTTCCATGATTAAATCTGTCACTGAGAAGGCAGAAATGCCCTCAAGTGGCCAAAGAAGAATAGGCAATGGTAGTGTAAGATGACCAGAGGAAGGGTCATCCAGGACAGGTATTTCAGGAACGATCTGCTCACTATACTTGACTTAGACCTGACCAAGATGGCCGCTAAGAGAAATCAGCTGACCCGCAGATGGATAGGGCTTAGTCCGAAAAACAACGAGACACAGGTGTGTCTCAGCAGGAAACAAAATATATATGCCCTGGAAACAGTGAACCAGGGTGAAAGCCAGTAGGTGAATGCGTTTGGAGGAGAGAGTGGAAGTCGGTTGATATTGGGACAGATTTAAGGATAACGGATTTACGGAAGAAATAAAGGTTTATGGTTTTCGGTTTGTGATTTGAATACGGCGCGGATTGGTGGAACTTTACGGACCTTGGAACTCGGACTGAATAAGGATTGAGAGAACGGATTGCGGACTGGCTTGGAAATAGAGAAAAACTCCATGAAAATTAAAGAAGAGAGTGTGGTGTGAGTACTTTTGTCACTATTACATAAACCTTTCCCCCAGAGGCACCACAGTAGGTTGAATGGGTCTACGTCCTGCAAGTGAAAGGTACCCAGGAGCTTTGAAATTACTGTGAGGGAGGCTATAGGATCATTTTCCCACACAAAGGACATTTTCCCAGGGATGACATTTTGCTCCTAACACCCTATCCAGAACCTTTCAAATAAAAATAAAGAGATAATAGCAAATAGCAAATATTGTTGCTCTAAAGGCCCCTTTAAGAAGTGACTCTATTAAGTAGGTAACAGTTCAATATCATTTTAAAAAGTGGACATTTGCTTGAGGTGGCATATACAGTACTGTTAATGAATTTTAATGCTTATGTGCATTACCCTCAATATGGTTGTTATTGCTTGATTTTAGAAAAAACTGTACTATTCTGTAATGACATTTCAAGCTGCCTTTTATTTAATAACTTCTATCTGTGCATTTCAGGTGCTTTTTGCATTCCTATCTACATCCCTTACATCCTGACAGGAAGATGGATGCTTGGGAGAGGCTTATGTAAGCTCTGGCTAATCATAGATTACCTGCTGTGTACTGCTTCCGTCTTCAATATTGTCCTGATAAGTTACGATCGCTTCCTCTCTGTAACCAGAGCTGTAAGTATTTTTGCCCTTTTTATTCTCCACCTTCACTTTAAGCATGTTTGTTATATTTCAATTACCTTGCTGAGAAGATAATTCAAATATTTGAGATTGTAATTCACAGGCAAGTCGCTGATTATGGCCCTAATGATTTTTACTATGGAGAAATATAATTTATATTCTAAACCAGTTTTTGAATCAAACTGTGACACTGCCAGATACTAATGGTTGCACATTCATTAGAACAATGTGAAAAAACACCATGTTTGTTTGTGAGTGCAAGGTACTGTAGATGGTGAAGGAGAATTTTGAACAAAAGTTTGTAGCTTGACTGTATGTGAGCTGTTGAAAAAGAAGGTGCTTGTAATTTGTTTCACAAAATTAGGCGTGTATAACAAATATGCTAAAGAAAAGTAGCTTTAAAGTACTGTACAAGTCAACATGACTTTGTAAAAACAAAACTAATCTAATTTCAGATCTGAGCTGCTTTTTACTTGTACTTTGTCCTGCTAGACTAAAGTTGCATAACTGCAATTCAACTATCAGTCTAAAGCCATTAATGTATACAATTTTGTTTGTTTTTCCTGAAAAAAAAAATCTGAGCTGTGGAACTATGGAGCAATCTTCAGGTATTAGGGCAACATCTACAAAACTTATTTTCCCTTATTTTTATTTTTCAGTGAGGAATTAATCTCTGCTTGTTCCTTTGCAGCTGAAAAGATGTTGAAGTTCTCCATTCTGTCCCCTGCATCATTGCTTAATTAATTTATAAAAAAGAATATCACTAGATATCTAGGTAATTCCGACATACAGCATTGACAGGTTATAAATATGCATCATTAATATGGAATTATAGAGCATATAATCACAACTTTTTCTAAGAAAATGGGCACTTAACTTTCATAATGGCATTTAACCCACACCTTGTAAAGAAACAATTTATTGTATATGTGTGACAGGCTCTCCCCTCCACCAGGGAGAAGTGAGGGTCACTCATGATGGTTGAGAGTAAAAGTCCAGGTGGATATCTTTGCCTTTTTAGGTCACAACAAGAAGCCCCAACTACCACAAGTGCCATACACACACTTTATCTACCACGTACAAAAGTGCTAGAGTAGTCTAATCTAATTTCCCACCTCACACCCAGTGTGGCTATTTGCAAGAATCAGAGGCTTTCATATAGTTGCTTCTGGTGGTAGTTTGGCTGTAAAATCAGCCCCATTTTAAGTCAACCTCCCACATATCATTAAATTAGGATGGGCTGCTGGTGCCTTTCAGTTTCTGCACCTTTTCTTCAGATGACCTGCCACACCACATGCAGTTAATCTAAATAAAACTTCAGGAATCAGGTCTATTTTAATTTATTTTTCCTTATGAAAAACATATTTTCTATACATGTACATGTTTGGTGCAATACATGCAACCTATACTTGTACTCTATCAGTGCAAATGTGCTGGTACAAGATAATGTTACTGTAGTTAAATTTTTTCATTAATTTCCAAACTGAAAAGGCCTGTTTGCCACGCTCTCTCAACATTTTCAATAGATTAATGTGTTGCCTGTGTTTCTAGCTGCTAAAGGGACCCAGACAGACCTTAGCTTGACCAGCTGTTATTTATGAAAGCTTTCTGCAATCTGTGTTTTTCCATATATGTGTGAAAGCATGGCATTAAATTGCCATTTGTGAAGATGACTCACATGTTTACTGTTCAGTGTGATATGAGTCCACTTCCAACAGTATAAAATCTTGTGACTTGTGATGGATCTTTTTGTCAGATTGCTTGGCAGGAACCTTGTTCGGTTATTTATGAGCTGCTGCTATGTTATAACAGATATGACTTGTCTGGGAAACATCAGTAAATGTATTTTAATGCTCGTAAGCCACATATGCTTTAATTTTCTTTAAATATCAGATTCTAGATATGACAGTCTTTTGTAATGGTTTCAACAACATGCTGTCTAGCTTTTCTTAATGTGGTGTTTGGTATTCTGAATGCAGCACATAACATTACAATGGATAGATAGTACAGTACTGTATGCTATACAACTTGAAAACTTGTGTATGTCTGAGCATATATATTTCAGCCTCTTCATGATAAATCACCTGTCTGTCATAGCTAAGCTTTCCCATCAGATGCATGGTTGTGAAACAGACTTCATTGTCCTTCACTGTGGGGAATATTTTATAATAGCCAGTGATTCGAGATGTGTTCATTACTTTAGATCAGATTTATTGTAGTGGCTTTATTGCCAACTTTTGGTTTTAGATTAACAAAACCTTCCGTGTCTGTTATTTAGACTGATCACAAGATTTCATAGGACTTCTTTGAAGAAGTAAATGGGAGGATGAAAATTAGGGAAAAGGGATTAACAATAAACAATGGTAGATTATGCCAAAATCCAGAGTGGCAATGTTGAGGCAACAGTAAAAAAAAACATAGTTCCATTAAGATGTCAAGGGGCGCAGAGAGTGTACATAGAAGGAAATAATAGAGGAGAGAGGTCTGAGATTCAACATATAGAAGTGTAAGATTATGGTGGCTGGAAATACAGGATTGTGGATGAAAATTAAAAGGGAAAAAAAGGTACTCGTATATCTTTGAAGTTCAATCAACTAAGATGGTTCTTTTTATGAAGACATAAGAATTAGAATTAGGTAAGCGGGGGCTTTTGGCAAATTCATAAATATTTTTAATTGAAAAATGGTGCTCTCAAAGCAAAGTTGAACATATTCACAGCCATGGAAGTGAAAATCAAAAGAGGTGATTTGGAAAATAATCTGCAAGAGCAGACATTAATGTATCTAGGGTGTATGTTACAGAACGATGAATGAGCCATTCAGTAATCATGTTTATCATTTCTTGCTAATTTGATGCCAAAAGTAAAATAAAAAATCTCTTTGAGTGTTACTACCACGTTGAATAATTCAGTTTCTTGTAAAGAAATTCCAAAACTGGACATTAAAGTTAGTTCAGTAGATCTCAAAGCTTATTTTTATTCAAATATCTAATAAAAAGCTTTCATGTTTCGTGGTCCTTCTGGAGATCAAAAGTTTTCATTCATCTAATTTAAGAGCTACCTAAATCAAAGAGAGCTGCCCTGCCTTTACCACCCTTTTCCATAAGACCTGTTGTGCTACTCCAAAGACACACAAGAAAAGTGGTTTTGAAATTGATTAAATGTGTTACCAAGGTGTGAAATGCTGTGCCTTGGAAGGAGGATTTCTTTTCCTCTTGCTTCCCTCTTTTTCTTCTTTTGCCCTTAGGGAAAATCTACAATTTGAATGCACCTTTAATGACAATATATAAGATTTATTATAGTACACTATAATATACTGTACATAGGGAAAACATGATTGGATTGATTCACGATGGCGCCGTTCCATGGGGACGTCTCAGGTGCTGGTCTCTCGTTATGTTATTTTCGTGTTACGTGTCGTTTTTTGTGCAAACAATACGCGTGCGACCATCACCTGCGACCCTCCTGGACTTTAGATTTACAGCTTTACAGGGACACGGACGCAGGGGTAAGAGGAGTAGCGTGTCGTGCTTGCAATTGCTGGGCAATAAGATCGACGAACTTCACCGTCGCTTCAACACTCAGCTGGACTTGAGAGACTGCTGTGTTTTCTGTTTCACTGAAACCTGGCTGAAACCCAACCTTCCCGATACCGCTGTGCGACCCGCTGGATTCACGATGTACAGAGGGAACCGCACAGCTGATCCTACCGGCAAGGAGAAAGGAGACGAAGTGTGTTTCATTATTAATAACGTTTGGTGCACTGACATAGAAATTATCTAGAGGTCTTGCTCATCTTACCTGGAATACCTCACTACCTTTTAGCTGCATGCTGTACAGCGTCTTTAGCAAATATGACAACATGCATCCGGAAGTTGTTTCTATCATGGCGGGCACTTTCAACAAGTCTCAGTTCCCATTAGAGGCAATAACACACTGGATCTCTGTTACACCACCATTAATTAAAGGAGCAAACCGCTCTATTTCACGACCACGACTTCGGGAAGTCTGACCACGCCTCCGTGCTCCTTCCTATTTACAAACAGGAAGAAGCTAAAAAGTGCTACCTGCAGTAATGACCGTGCAGCGCTGGTCAGATGCAGACACGCAATTACTAATTGGTGTGATTCAAAGATTCTTCCACTGATCTAAATAATTTTGCAGAAGTGGTCACATCCTACATAAGTTATTGTGTGGACAGATGTGTTCCTACCAGGACAATCCGGATAATATCCCAATCAGAAGCCCTGGATTAGCAAAGACATTCGCTGCAAACTTAAAGTGCAGCCTGCTGCCTTCCAATCAGGTGACAGAGAACTGTATAGAAAACCCTGGAGAAAGCTACTAAACTGGCAAAACAGGAACACAAGGACAAATTAGAAAAACAGCTTGGGGGCAACTCAAGGCACATGTGGCAGAGCTTTCAAGATATCATGAACTATAAAGACAACACGAGCGTTGTTTCCTCCACTGATGCATTTCAATCAGATGAGCTGAAAACCTTTTAGTCCTGCTTTGAAGCTTGGAACACCAAGCCTGCTACCAAGACAAAATCAAGTCAGCAAACTAGGGGACTTTGTGTCTCTCTAAACATGATGTGTGAGGAGCCTTTAAGAGAGTGAGAACCCGTAAAGCAGCCGGCACAGATGGTGTCTCCTTTCATGTCCTTAAAACCTGTGTTATCTCCTGTATACACTGACATTTTAAACCTCTCTCTGTCCCTGTCAGACGTACCAGAGTGCTTCAAGAAACAACAATTTTGCCACTGCCCAAGAAGACAAAGGTAACTTGTCATGAAGTGCCTTGAAAGCATAGTATTGTCATACTGTACAGTATATAAACTGCACTGTCCCAGACTCCCTCGACCTACTTCAGTTTGCTTACTGCTCAAACAAGTCAGTTGTTGATGCCATATCTCTAGCAATACATACAACCTTTGAACATTTAGACAATGTGTAAACTTCCTAGGGTCCTTGTATTCCTTTATACTGCATTTAGATCTAATGCATAATTAGATCTTCAAGGAGCTTTTCTTCTATGCTCAGAATAGAAGATGACGGGGTCCCATCCAGGACCTTCTGCTTCCCTTGAGGACAAATTGACTAAAAGGGAGGCTGTGTAGTGACCCTGCAGCAAAAAACTCTTATGCTGTTATTTGTTATGTTCAGTGTACATGTGTGAGCCTGCATGTGTGAAGTTTTAGAGTTGCTGGCTGTAGGTAGTTGTGTGCCACCAAAAAAGAAAATCAGTCAAACTTCAGCTCTATCCTGTGCCTCCTTGTTCATGATGTAAAGAAAAGGGCCAGGGTTACTATATATTTGGATTATTTAAATAACAAAATAATGCAACGATTTCCTGTAACTCTTTCCTGATGAGTTTTAGGAACTTTGGCTCATTGTTCCTTACAGAACTACTTCAAGAACTCAAAACTGAGGGTTTCCTTGCATTTAACAGTTCACAGTTCACTTATCAGTGGGGTTTAGATCCACACTTTGATTTGACTAATCCAAAATGACGGCAAGCTCTCTGGGTCTTACAACAGCGAAGCTGCCCTGAACCATATTATTCCTACTACCATGTTTGACAGCAGGGATGAGGTTCTTTTGTTGGAATGTTTCCAAAAGGTTGCAGCTTTTCACTTTCCAGAGGATATTCCTTCATTAGTCTTGTGAATCATTCAGGTGCTCTTTGGTAAACTTGAGATAGGGGGAGTGTTTTTTAGAGAGCAATGTTTTCTCCCTGCTTATCCTCCCATGAAAACTATTCCCATTCAGTCTTTTCCTGAGGCACAAGGCATGAACATTGATATTAGCTACAGAGAGAGAAAGAGGCCTGCAGATCCTCAGATGTTACTCTGGTGTTCTTTGTGATTTCCTGGTTGATTTTCTGGGTTGATCTCCTGGAGATCTTGGCATCATGGCCAGTCCTGCATAGAGTCACTGTTGTCTTGAATGTTTTCCTTTTCTTTCTGTCGACAGTTGATCAAGGAGCCACAAATGTTTAAAATGGTTTTACAACCCTCTGCAGATTGATGATGACCAACTACTCTTTTTCTACAGGCTCTTTTGATCATGGCATGACATGTTTCCACAAATGTCTGTGGTGAAGAACTCTCAGTCCATAATTTCAATGATTCCACTTATATCATAATTACACGATAACTCATTAGCTTTGATTTACAGTATGTTCCTAATACTCTTGACACTTACTGTAGGTACATTATAAGCATTAAAGGACATAGTGCTTTAATATTTTCTTTTTCCCTTCGGTTCTCCTTTGCCCCCTGTGTACTTCCCTTGTACTATTTCTTTGGATTCTCCCTGCTTCACTTCTTTTTTAAGTAACTTTCAGCTCCTCCAAGATGACTGGTCCCTAGTCCTTCTCATTAAGAAGTAATCGTCATGTCTGTTTAGACAGCCTTTTCCATATTAAGGTTTCCAGTGACCATGAAAGCTGATTGTTTTTTCAGCATATGGCATCCTGACACAAGTGCTGTATTTCCTGATGAGCATTTTCAGTTGTTCATATTTAAATTGATGTAGACAGAATTCCTGAGAAAACCACTGATGTGTGACTGCTCACACAGTTTGTTTCTAAGGTCTTTGAATTGGTTTCGTATGAGAAGTGTGTTGTTTATGCCAATACCACTTGTCCATAAATGAATGACAATCTTCATTAGCCTTTCCTTGGAACTGTCTACACTTTGCACAATGAGGCCAGATCCAGTGAGACAGCATACTGTTGTTGACCCAGGGTCCTTGACGCATATCTCAATTACAGTGTTTCTGACACTAGTCTCCAGTGACTACCTCTTCTCTTTTGCTTGTGCAGCCAGTGGCACTGGCACTGATTGAGATTATTCTTGCTGTGTCTGGATGTCATTATCTGCTGGTGGTGTCTTGGAAGTGGCTGCCTTGAGCTTCAAAGTCCTGACTTGTTCTGGGTCCTGAAGAGGAGCAACCTTGTTTGACGATGTGCATTTAGATGGCACTGTAGTTGTAAACTGCATATTCCTTTTCCATTGAGAACTGTAGCCGGTTCCTGAGAGTAGCGAGGGAGAAGCATACAGTATGTGTGGGAGTAAGAATAAACACACATTTGACAGATGAAAACAAAACCTTGTGTTTTCTTGGAGAAAATAATTATCTGTAGGATTAGTGATAAGGAAATGAGGAAATACGGGTGATGATTACGAACACACATTTTTACATGAGAAGCAAAATGAAACATTCACACGTGCAGACAGCCCAACTTCTTAATCACATTAAGGCATAGAAACAGCCGAAGAGAGAATGACATCGGAGAGCCTCGTGGGGAGAGCACTCGCAACTACACAAGCAGTCGTGGGAGCTGGTAGCCAGCTGTATAGTCGTATATGTATCTCAGTGTGAGAACAGTATGGGCTGACTATAGTGGTCCCAGAGGAGCTGGGAAACACAGAACATAAGAATATAAGAAAGTCAGGCAGGAGAGGAGCAAACGTGAGCTTTGCTGGGAAGAATCTGAGTCTGATACTTCTCTCAATATAAGCGTACAAGTCTTTGTAGACCATCTGAAACTGGATTTGATTTGAGGAAATTGAGGAAGGGAAACGGTTCACCTGAGTCCTGCTATAAGCGGGTGGTGAAGGGCTAGCGATGCAACAGTTTATAAGGCCATTGTTAGCGAGAGGCAGTTCCCCAATTCCCGATGGGTTAACTAATTTTCCGATCTGCTAATGAAGAAAAATAGTCTGGTTCCTTGGCAGATTGTTGAGAATTCTCAGAGGAGGTGAGTCAGAACATCAATACACATAGAGGAGAGTACTATAGTACAAATGGCAGGATCTCAAAGGTATATTCCCTAAGGTCAGGGGAAGCAGGGTGTCCGGTCCTGACCGGTGCTTTCTCTAGCGGAGGGTTGGTAACTTTAGGTGAAGTCTGCGAAGGGCCGCATAGCAACAGGACCCTCTGAATACAGGACACAGGAATGCCACGGTCCTAAAGCTCATATCATACCTTTGGACGGCACAAAAATCACGGTCTGGTTCAGAGGCAAGCAGGTGCTCCATTAAACTACCTAGGACCAGCTGTTTTCTGTGAGCTTCCTGTAGGTTCTTTGATGAAGAGAGGTGTGTATCTTCACGATGGATTTTAGCTGCGGTGGTTTCGGTGTTGCTTTCCTGTGTGCTGATTTCGTGATGTTGTTTTTACAAAGCCTTATTTGCATTATGTCTATTCTGTTTTTGAGAGTTTTTCATGGACGTTCCCTTTTAGTTTTGGAAAATAAGGTTGTACTAAGGTTGTAATGTTGTACTAAATACATACTGTATCTGTGTGTCAGGACTATCAATCACAGCACACTGACTGTCAGTTTGGCAAAAGAATCCTTTCTCTATTGGTTCTGAAAGTCATATGATGTTCATACATACTGCATGACCCATTATATCCAAGAGCTGTGTAAAATTTTGAAAGCCAAGCTTATACAGTGTGTAAATATTTATATATACGCAATTTCTTTGTGCAGTAGGGATCTTTTTACCATCTCCTGTAGGTGGGGAATTGGGTTACATGTCAATTTGTCACTTCACGGTGGTTCTCTGCACTGAACCCTTGTGAATGTCGAGACCTTACTGTACTTATTTAGAGACATTGTCCATTTTTTGTATAAGCTACCTGGTTTTTGCGTTTGTTTCTTTTGCTTGACACGTGGGGGTTTCAAATTTGATTTTTTGTTCTACTGTAGCCCTTCATCACAAGCACCCTTAAGCAAATTTATACTGCTGTTCCTTTGCATACAAATCTCCCCGAAGAGAGACGTTTGCAAAGTGTGCAGAAAGGGTATAAAAGAACAGTATCCACTGGTGAACTGGTCATCCTTAGACATTGGAACAAGTTAAAGGTTTATTCCATGCTGAAAAGAGAAGGAAGCAAACACAATGTTTCGGCTGTGTAGCCTTCTTCGGGTGTGAAGATGGTGTGGAGCTGTTAGCTGTAAAAAAATCCTTAGCTTCTTTGATGTTGTTGTCAGAAAGGGTAGAAGGGAGAAAATGGTAGAGAGCATTAGTTTCCACGAAAATTGTTGTAGTCTCTGAGTGTTAACGTTGTGTTTCCTTTCTTCTCTATTCACCATGGAATAAATCTTTAACTTGTTCCTTTGCGGACTACGCATGCTGACGCAGCTACCTACTTGAAATCCTTAGACGTTTGCCTGTAAAGTCCGAGACCACATTTTAATTGTATTCAGTAAAGTGAATGAAGTATGCTGAAGTCTTAAACAGCTCCAATTTGACCTTCATTTAATCAATGCTTATGCTTAATTTTTCCATGTTAATGCAATCAACATACTCAAACTCCATATAATGAAAGCAGATCACGTAGGGTGATCAGTTATTTAAGGCGAAAATGTCAGAAATAAAACATAACTTCTAGATTGTTAATATTATAATTTTTAATCCTACAACAAAAGGTCAAGCTATGCACTATCTTCACCTCAATTTGAAGAAAACTGTCCTAGAAACAAGCATAACAGAAAGTACCGTGGTTTTCATTTAGCTGCTGAAATATAGCCTTCAATATTTTATATCTCCATTATGACATTGAATCACAGGCTATAGTAGAGGTCAGCCTGCCAAAATGACATATACTGTATAAAGAATACATACACTATAGTCATTTGGAGAGATTTCTGCTTATTGATTGTGATTCTTTTTTTAATCTAAAAATGACGATTTGTTTTTCCAAATTAGCTTTTTATATCTGAAGATTAAAATGTTTCTGGTACTGTGTGAATATATGTTAAAAAATAATAACTGAAATTTCTATAAACTGTAACAAAATGTAAAATATACAGTAATATAGTTCATGTTGTAACATACTTTTTTGCTGTTTTTAATAATTTAATTTTTAAAGGGGGAGTTCTGTTTTGAAAAAATAATTTGAAAGTAAAAAATTCTAAGTAAACCAGACGGGATTCCAAATATGCACAAATCCAGAGATGTGCAATACACTGCTGGGCCCTATTGATGTAAGGGACCTCAGATGGTCAGTGAGCTCGTATGATTCTTCTGTATATCTGATATGGCTTCAATTACTAAAAAGAAATCAATCACTAAAAAGCAACTGTATCAATAGGGGTTTTATTATTGATAGAGCAGCATTCATTGCAATACAGTTGTACAAATAACTCAGCTATGTACAGCTGACAAAGTTTGCTCTTAGGTACTTTTAATTCTTGGCTTCATTCCTTTTCATACTGCACATGGCACCTTCTGTTGAACAATATCTTTCACTTAGAGAGGGTTTTATCATCTTAGTCATACAGGAGGCAGTTGATGTGGCTTCTAGTTGCTGAAGTACTTTCTTTTTTTAACCTGCTGCAAAATTCACGTCTGTGATATCATTGCAGATTGATAGTGAACAGTATCTATTCATCCTGCAACTTAAAAGGAAAAGATCTTTTGCCTGTTCCCTTCAGTGTGGCAGTAAAATGAAAGACTTTCAAACACCTGAGGTTCTATCTTTATATATCAGGTGCAGGTGGAATTTTCAATGTGTTTTTTTAATTCATTTTTGCATTCTGTTAAAACCAAGAGTTATGCCAATCGCCTTGAGCCATTGGCTCCAAGATTCATGTTTTTCTGGTGCATTTTGCTTTATTACTGAGGCATCATAAATTGAAACTGGTGAGAAACTTACTACATTTTGTGGGATGGCCTGCAGTGCAGAGAAACCTACACTGCTTAATTGTGAGATGCTTTCAAATTAGTCTTGTTATGGAGCACTGTTTTGTATGTATCTGATAATCCCTAGAATTACAGCATTTATCAAAAGTAAGTCCTGTCTGAAAATGTAATACCACAATATGGAACAAGTAAAGATTTATTCCATGCTGAAAAGGAACACAGTGTTTCAGCTGTGGAGCCTGCTAAGGCTGTGGAGTACACATACAGTATGTATCTGAGAAGTGAGAAAGTAGGAGTCCTCAGAGGATGAATGGAAGTCTGTAAGTCTGAAATATAATATGCAGTTTTGTTATATCACAATCAAAGATGCTCCCATCAAAGTGTATAAGAGGGGTGAAATGGCCTGATACTAAACTGTTATTATGATTTCTAATTTCAAAAGGATTAATCATCCTGTCAGCTGCATGATACAGTATGTACAAGAAGAAATTACTGACTTAAGGCTGAAGAAAATCAAAAGATAAAGAGGCTGAAGAGAAACGTAAAGGACTACTGAACAGAGGCTTGCAGTGTTTCATTGTCCACTCGGTTACTGATTTTATCTCTTAATATTTCACTGTTTCCTTAATGCTTCTTGCAGTTGGTATCTGCATAAAATGTAGGTTTTGGGAGGAAATACACTAAAGGTGATGCTTTTTCATTAGTCCAGTGATTCCCAACCGGGGACACTTGTACCCCAGGGGGTATGTGAGCAGTTACCAGGGGCTACTGTACATAGGAAGATTGTGGATTAAATTTAATTTACAAAATAGAAATTACTACTTGACATTTAAAAAAATATGTCAAATACCGTTTCACTGTCAATCAACATAATTATGATTAGGAACAAAATAAAAGTATAAATAGATTAAATCGGTGAGAAGTTGATGTCTAGCCTATTTATCACAATAATCATCCCTGCGTTATTGCACGGCACATGCCTCATCTAGTTTTCCACCTACCTATGTCAGTTGTGACACCACTTCTTATGATTGGGAGAGGCGCGAAAGCTAGCGAGCAAAAGCAGAAAGCTAATGGATAAGTGGTTGAAACATCCGGCTGCTGCCATTCCAAGTGGCAGTAACAGTAGGAATTCAAACTTAGGTGAACCTACCGAAAAAAAGAAAAAATGAGACAAAGCCCACACATCGCCAGTTCCAAGATCAGTATGTTTTGTATGGCTTTACATGTACGGCCGCGGACCACTGCAGCCACTGTGTTTTTTTCCATGGTGAAGTGCTAATGAACAGGCCTATGAAGCCAGCCCATCTACAGCGGCACCTGAGCACCAAACACCCCTCCTGCGTTGGTAAGACTGGTGCATTTTTCCAACATAAATTGTCTGAATTCTTCCTGAGCTACACTGCCTGAGGACCCAGAGTGGGTTGTGCATCTGGGTTATCTTGCTGAAATGTTCACCAAACTGAATGAACTCAACTTATCACTATAGGGTAAAGACACACATCCTGAACATGTATGACAAGGTGAATGGATTCATAAGGAAGATCAAACTGTGGGAGAGGAAATGTGAGAAGGGAGATGTGAGCTGTTTCCCACTGCTTGGTGCCCATCTTACCACCACTGACACAGACAGAGCTGCTGTAGTAAACATTGTGAAAGCACGTGTGTCCAAACTCAACAGCGAGTTGAACTCATACTTCAGTGACATTGAAACCAGGTCTGCTAAACTGGACCGGGTCAGGAACAGTGTCATTGTGACTGAGAGCAGCAGCAGCCTTCCTGCTAGACTGCAGGAACATCTGATGGAGGTGTCCTCAGACCGTGGGCTGAAGATGAAACATGCTGACACTCTCAGTTCTCTGAGTTTTAAATGAACTTCCTCTAAGTTTTGATTTGTGTCCTCTGCTTTCTGATTCACTTTTGATTCTGAAAATGTCCCCTGAGTTGACTTTCTCAATACCTTTGAGGATTTTAAATACTTGAATCAAGTGTGCACCTATGCTCATTAAGTGCAACCAGATACTTTGAGCTTTTAAATCATCTTTGTCAGGAAAAACATTAGTTAACTCAGAAAAATGAATCACCAACACAATGGACCAAACCTCTTTCCAAAAGGAGAAAACATTCAAGCTCCATTTTCCAGCAGTGCTCTTCTTAAAAAAATCCCAAGAAAAACTGTGGTGTCAAGAACGCAGCATCAGAAAAAAAAAGAAATTGACCAAATAGTAACCTTTAAACACAACAAAAGAATTGCATTATACAAAATGACTAAGTGTTTCTACAAGCCTGAAAAATGTTTATGACTCTTGTGCTTTTTGGGCAGAATTTATCCTCATTAGCTGGTCCAACTGGTTTACCTCGAGATGGTTCAGCGATTTGCTCTTGATCTCATTAAACTGAAAGTGTGCTCATAGTCTGCACTAGATGCATGGAAAGTGCCGCAAAAGTCCATTAGTTTTGCCAGTTTCAGTCAGCTATTCGACTCTTCTTAAAATATTATAGTTTATATTCTTTTATATATCTATAGTGAAAAGAATATTGATGAGGCATCATGTTTGATAACTGCTGAAAATAAGCAACTGTATATTTAATAGCTGTATGAACACTCAATTAATACACCATTTATAACTACAGCAAAGCTACCTCATTTGTGATCTCTCTTAGCTAGTATTTTTAAATGCTGAATGTCCTCACTATTTTTAACATCAAGTTGGCAAACCATGTTGCCAGTGCTTTAGGTTTTACAAAAGGTTTTCACGAGGAATGACAGCAGCCGAAAGCTTGAGAGAAATTAGAATCGTTTATTGTGATGTGGAGATTTGGCGTAACCCGCTTGGCTGAGGGCCAACCTCCCGGCCGTTGGACGGGGAGGATAGGACCCCCATGCGACCAATGGGGTAGCTGCAAAGGTGGAGAGGGGGTGGAGGAGGGATGCAGAAAACTAACGAGGAAGAGGAGAGAGAGTGACGTTTGATATTTATGGAGACCGGTTGCTTACGTCAGGATTAGTGAGAATTGCGGCAGCTGTGTCGAATGAGCGCGGCTGCCTTCATTCCTCCCAAACTTTCATTAAAAACTCCATTTCACGAGGAATGACAGCAGCCGAAAGCTTGGGAGAAATTAGAATTGTTTATTGTGATGTGGAGATTTGGCGTAACCCACTTGGCTGAGGGCCAACCTCCCGGCCGTTGGACGGGGAGGATAGGACCCCCCAAAAGAACCAAGCGGGACCCCCAGTCACCAGTGCAGAAAAACAAAAACAAAAGATTATTGGGCCAATTCAGCTGAGGAGAGAAAGTGCCTGCTTGAGGATACCGGGGTTAGTTTTAATGTATGCATGGTAAGCCTCAGAGGATCAACGGCCGAGTTGCTTGATGAGATACTCGGGTATGCCTTAGCGAGCGGCGGAGGATGCAGCCCCTGATCCGGAGAATTGTTTAGGAGGGTATCATGATACGGCCCGTCTCATTTGCGAACAGAGGGACAGTAGGCGAAGCTCCGGCAGAGGTGCGAAGATGTGCGTAATGGGATAGAGGCTCGTAAGGGCTTATGTAGGAACAGAGTTTGAAATAATAAATGAGAGTGGCAGATCTGAGTTGGTTGGTTTTGCTTTTCTTGAGATAGAAAGTCAGTGTCTCGGAAGATAAGATGGAGATGTTGGATAAGCAGGGTTGAGAAGAAGGATCGAAGGATGTGGAATTAACGGTAATTTCAGAGCACCTTAGGAAGATAAAGAAGGGTAACAAGAATAAAGATTCGAGAGGGCAGTCGACCCAGGGTGAGTAGTAACCTGACCTGACAACGTAGATGCAGGATTCAAGGATGTCTGAGGTAAGTGGTGCGCGTAGGTTCGGAAGTGGTTTTTCAAGCCAGTGAAAGCCTTTAAGGAGAGTAATTTGAGGGTGGATAAGGGATGGACAGATTGTGCCGAAAAGGAGTGGATGCCGCCCAGGTATACTTTGGTGGTGGATGCTCGTACCTTGAGTGAGTTTCTACTATAGCAAACGAAGGATGAAACGGTGAGAATGTCGAAAGAACGGAATTTAATGTTCGCGGAGAGGTGGAAGGATTGGAAGCCCTTCCAGGCAGTGCAGTAAGAATTGAGAGTTCGAGGGGCGATCCCTAGGAGGATAGTTTGCTGGGCCAGCTGGAGATTGCGATGGAAAGGATGATTCAGAGGAACGCGAGTTCCGAATAGGGAGGTACTGTGCACGGGTTCGGTCTTGCATCTGGTGCCAAGTTCCTGAATTGGAAGCAAGAGGGAGAGTTAGCTATCTCATTAAGGAGGCCTGGAATGGGAGCAGCTGCGCGGATGAATTGATGTGTGAGAGAAATCCATTTAAGGCGGCAGAGAAATTTCATGATGGATTGGGATGAAGACCTTCCTTTGTTGATTATATGAACTACTGCATGGATGGCCGAATGGATGAGGACGGTTTTTGTTTCCAATTGTGGCCCCAAAGAGAAGCAGCGACGACAATTGGAAATATTTCTAGCAAGGCCGATGACTGGTTGGCGAGAGGGATTGGAGAGAAATCAGGAGGCCAAGGGGCCGCAAACCCTTGGCCTTTGTAATAGCCTCCGAAACCGACTGAGGGGGCTGCGTCTGTGAAAAGCTGGATATCCTCAGTGTCAGAGAGGAGGTCATCGTAGAAGAGAGATATGCCATTCCAGTTGGCCAAGAGAAGCTGCCCAAGCCTGAGCTCAGATTTACAGTTGGCTGAAGGGCTTACGTGGTGGTAAAGAGAGGGCACGGAAGAGGCGAGGTCGAGAAGGTAGACCGTCCTTGAGGAATGATGTGCATGGCGTAATTGAGGTGGCCGAGCGGAGAGAGAAGTTCCCTCTTTGTGCGAAATTTGGCGGAAGAATAGATAGAGATATACATCTGGATCCTGTCGATTTTGTCGCGAGGCAGGGAAGCGGAGAAATTGATGGAATTGAGGGTGATCCTGAGGAATTGGATTATATGAGAGGGGCCAGTTGTTTTGTCCATGGCAAGGGGTACCCCTAGTTTCCTAAAAACGGAAATAAGTGTGGAGGAGGCTCTTGCAGGTGGGGTGTGAGGAAAGTCTATGGTAAGGAAATCGTTGAGGAGGTGGACGAGAAAAGGAAGCTTATAGTTATTCGACGGGATCCAGCCGAGAGCGTCGGCTAAGGTACCGAAAATGTTTTGGGCTACTCCTACGTCCGAAGGTAAGGCGGACTGCGAAGAACTTGTTCCGCCAATGAACTCCGAAGAGGTGCCAGAGGTCTGGGTCAGGAGGTATAACTTTAACGGCACTGGAGATGTTGGCCTTAGCGAGCCAGGCGCCCAGACGGACCGCTATACCAATGCGATTGATGTGGTATGCAGGGAATGGGGAAGAATCAAGTGGGCCGATCATGAAACCATTCTCGACTTTGGATGCTAGCAAGGAATCAATGGACTGGGGATCGGCGGTGGCAGATTGCAAATTTTTGCAAAAGACGAAGGAAGAAGGAAGTGTGCACGGGCCTGGTGAGAATCCGAAGGAAAGGCCGTCGAGTAAGATGTGGGTGGAAAAGGGGTCGGGGTGACGGAGCAGGCCGAAAGCAAGAGTGGGGATGTCGATTGGGGTAGACGGAAAAGCCAGTAGTCTTTTGGGAATGCTGAAGGTGGAGCGAGCATGGAAGGGCCGGCGGGGGCAGGCAGAGTGAGCATGAGCTTTGCCGCGGAAGCTGCAAAAGTGAAGGAAGCGACAAAGGGGAGAGGTACGTGTAGAGGAATTGAAGATGTTGGAAATTTGTTGGCCTCTGATCATCACGATGGGGCGACCGCGAACGTCTTTGGACCGGGAAGGTTTGAAGAAGACCTGGCGGGAGAATAGATGCTGTGGGGGAGAAGGGGCGGAGTTGGGGTTGGGCTTGCGGACGGTATCTGGGCAAAGATTTGATGAATGTGTCCAAGAGGAACATAAGTCGCAGGAAAGAGCTTGGACACCGGTGAAAGTGCGGCAGTAAAGCTCAATGTCGAGGGCTCCCCAGTAGGTGCGCTGGTTCCGTTGGAGTAGGCGGGCAGCGGCCTCGGCCAAGAACTGCTTATGGTAATCGTAGAACAGGGAGCCCTCGAAAAGGACAGATAGATCGGGGATGCTGTGCGTGTAATCGTCGAGTTCCTGACAACGTTGGGGAAAGGCGGAGCACGTGATGTCGCGGAAAATGCTGAAAGCCAAGCAGAAGTCGAAAATTCGAAGGACTGAAGCAGAGTGAGGGTCAGAAGATTTGAGAGTAACGGAAATCGAGCCGCAGTCGACTGTTCTAGAATCGGAGTTGTAAGTGGAGGAATAGAGAAGGTGAGCTAGATTGACGTCCGCCTCAGAATTTGCTGCCGGAGTGAAAAGGGAATGGGAGGAGGACTAAACTTTAGTGCGTTAGGAGGAGCTGGGAGAGGAACGGCTGTTCGGAGAGGAAAGTCCTTAGTAAAGGGGAGATTGGAATCCAGGGCCGAAGGCATGGGATGACGGATGCCGTGTTGGACACCGGGGAAGGGAGAAAATGAGGAGGGAAGAAGAGCGGAAATCAGATTGTGGTAGGAGGGGTTTGACGGATCTGGGGCCTGAAGCTCGGTGGCTTGGGATATGGAAGCCGAAGACTGTTGAGGAAATGAAGCAGGGGCGAAGGCTGCGTTAAGGACTGAGGAGGCTGCCGAGTCGTCTTGGACGCCAGGGGGTGGGGGAGGGTAAGGGCTGCCTGCTGGCTGAGCTGGGGGTCGTTTACTAGCTGGCCTTCGGGCCGTGGAGACAGCAGCGGGGGCCGAAAGAAAAGAAACCGGGGCCGAAGGCACCAAGCTGGCGGAGCTTGAGCTGTGTTGGACGCCGGAGGTAGAGACGGAGGACAGTGCAGAAATTAGATTAAGCGGAGAAGGGGGGGGGGGAGGGGCGTGAGCCTGGGGCCTTAGACTCGGCAGTAAGGAGATTAGGGCAGGAGGCTGGGTGGAAGAGGCTAGGTGCAGTTGTTCAGCAGAGGAATGGATTGCTTGGGGGAAGAGACAGACACGGATATATCAGGACAAGACAAGACAGAAGATGCGACAGGCAGAGGCGCATGCGGCCTCGGGGTCCTCATGTTGGGATGAGTGGCGGCAGCGCGGGTGATGTCATCAGAGGGCGCCGGGGGAAGCTGGGGAGTTGATGTTTCCTTGTGTAGACTGCGGTTAAGTACAGGGAAAACAAGCTTTTTTTTTTTGGAAGCGTTTCTTTTAAAATGGACGCCATGTTTTCGAAGTATCCTCTGGAGGCTTGCTACGGTCCGGTTGGAAGTCGCGAGGGATGATCCAGGAGAAGGGGGAGCCGATGTGCGTGAAGCGCGGCGGCAGGAACATCCTCGAGAGAAGCGGGGGTTATTTGGAGATTTTGCCGTGGAGGAACGGGGAGGCTGGGTTTGTAATGAGAGAGGGACTACGACGGCGGAACGCAGTCTTCGGCGAGGAGTTGGATTTTGTGAGGACTGGCTGGGAGATGAGCGGCGCTGATGTGGCACGGCGGCTGAAGGAGGCGATGAGACGGAGGTGAGGGGAGCTGTGGGGGGTGGACTGGACGAGAAGGGTAGGAGAGTCTCCTGCGCTGCAAAAAAGGTCTTCATCGGAGCGGCGGATTTGTAGATCCATGAGAAGGGAGCACGGATTCGAGCTAGGCGAAAACAAACCATGCAGAAAACGAACGAGGAAGAGGAGAGAGTGACGTTTGATATTTATGGAGACCGGTTGCTTACGTCAGGATTAGTGAGAATTGCGGCAGCTGTGTCGAATGAGCGCGGCTGCCTTCATTCCTCCCGAACTTTCATTAAAAACTCAATTTAAAAGCAACAAAAACAATGTTTAATATAAATCCAAAAAAACTAAGTATTTCCCTTGGCTGTAAAATGTGAAGTGCTGGAAGGAATCGGAAAAAGATGGGTAGTCAAAAGACAATTGCATTGCCTTAGGTGCACTGTTTGATGGTTTTAGAGTTGTTACATACAGTATTTTGTCTTGTTAACTGCTGAACTAAGTCAATTAAGTTAATTATCATAAACATGGAATCATGTTTTTATTTTGTTAATTCAGTACTCTTAAGGTGGTATCTAAGTGTAATATTAGGGGATTTTTTTAGACCTTATGAATGGATTGTAAGCTTTTAATTATTTTTTATACTTTTATGTGAAGTAATCCAAATTTAATTTTCATTATGTAAAATTTTGGATTAGTCTTTGAGAAATGAATTACATGCATTATACATTATTTACATGTCAAACCAATGGATGGGTTTAAATGTTTATGAATTGGTAAACAGCGGGACAGAAATACACCATTTATTTGCAAGATATCAGCAATATTAAAACAGAAACAAATTTACTTCTACAACTATGGCTATTGCTCTTTGGCAATGTCTGCCTCTTAAATCAAGCATGTCAGTCTTCCATTTTTATTAAGAAATCTAAACGTCTCCACTTCTCTTGAACCAAACAGGTTAGTTTTATTTTCTTTTTCTTTTGTTTTAACATAATTACAAGGAGCTTATGTACGTAAATCTTTTTGACAAATGAAAAACAGTTTACAGTACAGTTTTCGTGAGTTTGGAGGACGTGTGTACAGGTCTTGTGGTGTTACACTAGATCTGTGATGTCATGAAACTGGGGTAGTGCAGTGGGATAGAGGTGAAGCAGCACAGGGAATGCCATGCGTGTGAGACTGATACCCTAACGTCACCAAGGATGCCTGCTTCATGTGGGAGCTATTCAGGCTCAGACAAGGCATACTTCTGCAATAGCCACTCGTACAGGTAGTATAAGCAGTGGAATGTGAGTTAACATTTTCATGACTTCTGTTAAGTTATGAAGGCACATTTTCTAATACTGATAGATTATGATAAGTCATTGCTGAGATCATTGAACTGTAATTTAACTTATTAGTAATTATAGCCTTGCTTTCCCTCCAATGAGCCTTTTAAGTTAAAGATTTTTCTTAATATTTTGAAAAAAGTAACTCTATCTGTTATTAAAAACTCTATTTTAATGGAATGTAAAAGTATCTTCATTTCTGAGGAATGCATGAATCAAAGTATTTTTGTCTTCATTTAAGAACAAACCTTACATTGTTTCAGTCATAACACACTGTGTGTTTTACATCACTGAACACAAATTATCATAATTTACCCTTTTCTTTTACTCTAGAAGTTAGGACTTGTAGGCTTGTTTAAGATAACACCAGGGATTCTTTCTAAACAAAGAGTCTTTGATCTTCTAAGTCCCTCTCTTGTGACTAGAATATTGTGTATGATAATGATCGTTTCATCAAAGGCAACTCATCAGAATTTGTAAAATCATGTTCGCTTGAAAGCATTTTTTCAGGTATCTGTCCAAATAGACAAAGAACAATGACATCAAAGGTAGTTCATTTCCTTTCTAAAGAGACTTTTGTATGGATTCAAATATTCAAGGACAGATTTATTTTCTTAAAGGTTACATATATTTCAGTGCTAATAATCTATAAAAAATGTTCTGAGAGTTCTGAGGTCTGCCTGAGAGTTGGAGATTTTAGTTTGTTCAATATTGTTGTAATACCTCAGTTATATACTTCAAATATGATAAATCATATGCTAAATGTCAGTCATTGTTTCTCCTGACTTCGGAAATGTTTGATTCTAGCAATTCAGATAAAATTCCTTTTCAGACTAGTATGAACTCTTATTTACAGTATATGTAAAATAATTTAAATCTTGAAAGAGAATAATTTTCTGCAAATATATTACCATAAACTTTGAGCTCCGTGAAGTTTTCCCCCCTACAGACAGCACAAACGATGAAACCCACCTCTTTTGTTAGTGCTGCGTTTGTGCCGGTTTGTGCCGTTGAAAGTATTGTTTGTGCTGCTTTCGTTCTGGAAATACAGCGCCTTCTTTTTTGGGTGATCACATGACCATGCATGGCGACCTTGACCCTGTCTGCTGAGTTCAAGCTCTCTGTTACCGGTGCAAGAGTAACAATTCTGCAATTGTGTTTCTCTGTTTGTCTGGGTGGGGGGGCAGCGGTTGGTTTTGCATTTTATACCAGCATCTTCTATGTGTTTGTGTGAACAGGAAAATTAAATATCACTAATATCATACCCTTATCAGAGGAGTTGCAGATGTAGCCTTAAAAGGCGAGCATTAGCAAACACCTGCATGTTCTTACAAAGAGGCTTTAACTAGCATGTCTCAATATTTCGTAGTGTGTCCTTTTTTAAAAATCTGAAAAAATAATCGGTTTCTCATTGTGTCCTTTTTAAATTAATATGTAAATCAAGGGTCATTTAAAGATTCGACCCATCTTTCGAGCCATTTAAAAATTTAAGCCATTTTTTATTTAAAAAAAGTATTTAAAAAAGTTAGGATTAGCACTGCCTGTATCACAAGACCATTGTTTTTATATATTTCTTATGCAAAAAGAATCATAAATGTGAAACAGTGAAAGGGGGCAATATGCACTAAGTTGACCCAGGTAGTCCATAGGTCAACTGTAAAACAACATTGGAAACTCTACTGTCTCACTGCAACATGCAGTTGCTTGGTAATGTTCGTCTTTTAAGACTACATCCACAGCTTTTCTTATTAGGGTATGATATTGGTAAAATTTAATTTTTCTGTTCACACAAACACACAGAAGATGCTGGTATTAAATGCAAAATACACCGCTGCACCCCACCCGGGCAAACAGAAAAACACAATTGTAAAATTGTTACTCTTGCACCAGTAACAGAGCGCTTGAACTCAGCAGACGGGGTCACTGGAGGTCAAGGTGAGCGTGCATGGTCACGTGATCACACGAAAAATAAGGCGCTATATTTCGGGAATGAAAGCAGCACAAACACTACTTTCAATGGCACAAACGTCTGGCGTCTGTAGGGGCGCCAACTTCACAGATCTTAAACTTTGTAGCTCCATGCCAGAAAAATCAATCAAAAGACAAATCTTTTTCAGAGATGAAGTACTGTAGCTGTGTTGCTGTTTTCAAAACAATGTACTTTTTCCACAGTGGATATTATCCTATGCCTCTGTCAGTCTACACTGTTAAGTCATCCCACAAGTTCACCAGAGAGTAGAACGTACACTGGAATTTCAGCTGTGAACATATACAATTCCACTTCTTTTTAAATTGTTTTCTCATTATAAAAGAGTAAATACTCTTACAAAACTCTACTGTAATATTTTTTCTGGCAATTGTAAACATCTTTCTTCAGTCACCACCCTTTGTGTGGTTTCATGAAGCTTCTATAACATAATGTCTTATGTAAAGTGTTAAAGGTGTCTTTACGGTCTTCCGAAGTGTGAATTCTGTGAAAGGTGTGTTCCACTGTGTTGTTGGGTGGCGTAGAGGGCCCAACGCTTGTTTGTGCTGTACTAAGTGGGTGAAGAGCTGAGGAGGTTGCCTGAAACATCTGTTCACATCTGATGTTAAACCACGTCTTGCTTTTTAGTATGGTGTTCTGGGTTTATATCAGGTTTTGCTATGAGAACACAAGTCTATTAAAACTCTACTGAATATACTGCTCTGTGACAATACTGTGATACGCTGTGGTGACCCTCTATATGATTAATAGTGGACTATCTCTGCACATATACTTTGTCAGCGGCTTTGTTTTATAAATTAACCCTACACAAGGTGCCTGCGGTCTAGTGTGTGCCACCAGCTTAATCTTACAGCCATGCCCTAAAAAACACAAGGAGTGATGAAATATCTGACCACTTGTATATTTTCATAAGTACAACTCTAACACCACGCTAATGTATTCCTGGCTCTCAGAAGGCTGGCAGACTGTTTTCTTTTCAGTAAAGCCCTGAAGTTCTATGTTAACAGCAATATTGGGACTTTGGATTCCTGCTTAGAAAATCCTGCTTTGATCTGCCCCCTCCACCTACTGGAGAATAAACACTGATGGTATAAATATATAATACTGATGATACACAGGCTTACCATGAATACTCAGACCATTCTAGAAATCATGCTTATTTGCTAAAACATCCACAGAACAATAATGTCCCAATGTTTAGTCTTGCATAATGATTGGGCTTTTAGCAAAATGACTCGAATTAACTGAAAGACAAATGTGAGGAATAGGATTCTTAGCTGTATTTAATACAGAAAAGTGCTTTATCATATACTATGAATTACTATGAATACTATGAATTATTCTTGATGTCTTTAGTTATGGAAACTAAAGTGTAACCTGAGATGCACTCCTACATAGACCTGTAACTCTCGTAACTCTCTAACACAATCACTCTAAGCTGTGCACCTCATTCTTGTACATTTAAGTACACTTGGGTTCTTCTGAAAACATACTATTAATAACAATTTTCATTATTTCATTCTTATCACCTAGTTGACTGTTTCACACTGTCATTTTTCCATTATGTGTTGATTTTTTCATAATTCTTTGTTCATCCTTTTCATCTCAATGCTCATTAGTCTAAATAAAACACATTTTCCTTTTCTTTATCTTTTACTGTTGCAGCATTATTTCCTACCACCACTCCTCCAGCTCCTCTGCTCCAAAAAGCTTTGTAATTTATTTTTTTAAAAGGGCATGTATCTCCCATCTTTATTTGTGTATTTTAGACTGCAAGTCACAGAATGTGCTGTTAATAACTGATGTTCTTTGACACCATTCCTTTTTCATTTAACTTTTGTTCCCAACTGATAAGGTCTTGCAGATCTTAACTCCTGTATGGCATCATACAATTTCCTCCTGCTTTTAGAACCTGCGTCAAACTACCGATCCTATCTTCAGGGGGTTTTATGATTTTAGCCTTTACTTTGCCATTTTTCTGTAATAACTAATCTGTAATCTGCTTTTCAAAATTCTAGTTATTTTGGTAGATTTGTTCATATTTGTTTTAGTCTATCCTCAGATTATTTGACCCTTTACTTGCTGTTTTTATGTTATACTGTATTTCGTGATCTATTTGTTATTAGCAGCCAGAAAATGTGAAAATGACATGTTTGTCTTGAGTAACATCACCCAGACACGGGTTAACACCTCCCTCTTATTCCCTTTCATATTTGCCTATTTCAACCTTAGACAAGTCTTGTGTTGGGTCTGATCTCAGTGGGTCTTCTACTAAATTTACAGCCTGTCTACTGATATCCTATGTCTTGTGCTTGTACATTTAACCCTGAGATCCCAGCCTCTCCTAACCACATGGGCACCAAAAAATGAAACCATGAAGCATACTCAGCCTCTGTCTGATGTTTCATGGGATCCTCCTTCAGCGGATCCTCTGTCTGACTCCAAACTGCTGTGGGAAAACATCACTCAGAGAGACACAGAAATCCTTAGGAGAAAGGCTTTATTTACATGCATGCAGGAGAAGGCAGCTATTAAGAGAAATTCTTGAAGACAGACTCAACAGACAATAACTACATCAAGATTGCTGAGCAGTCCTAAACACTCGCTTTAACCATATATGGCAGTTACTTTTAGTGTACATTTTCACAGTGACCCTTTATTTTACCTGGTAACACGGCGATATGGGTACTGTTGCCTTGGCAACCTCGCCTCCTGCTTCCCATTATTCAAGAGCTGTGCAAACGTAGATAATTTCTAAGAACATTTGTTAAATAAACAACTTGAAATACTGATATGCACAGCTAGTGTATAACAAAAGGTGAAACTCAACTCACCATCTTTGTTTGCAGAAAATATTAATCCCAGTCAAACACACATAAAACTCTATAGAAAAATAAATATTTACAACTTGAGATGCATAGTCCTGAACTTCTTCCTCTTCTTTCCTACAGTAGCTCTTCAGAATGCTCTTTATTCACTAATGCTGTAATCTTTGCCATTGCTCTTTGTTAACTTTGTTTCTATGATTTCAAGTATATCATAACTGAGTACTTATGCAATTGCTTCTATTTCATGCATATTGTCACCATACGCCTTACATTTAGGTACTGCATAAGCACTTAAGTATATTTTCCTGAGAAATTTGTTTTTCCCCGTGAGTCTTCCTTTTGACTTTAGTCTCTGTGTTCCTCTGTTGTAGTTTTTCTCTGAATTCTCCCCCTTCCATTTTGGTTTAAGCGTTATTTTGGGATTTCTCCTGTAGACCCTTGCCCCAAGACAGTGTTACCACTGTGGACACCCCCCCCCCCACACACACACACACATTCTCACCCCCTCCCTTCCCTCTCTAAAACACATGGAGACTGACGAGTTCCTTGTATAGTGCTAGTAAATGCTATGTTTCAAAACAACCTCAGTGAGTAGTAATTTCTGCATGGATTAAGGGCAATAAAACTCTCTTTCATTAGAAACCTGCCTCCTTAGGTTTAGGTTTAGATCTAAACTTAGATCTGGTTAATCCAAACTGCAGTTTTTCCTTCTTCTTCAGCCATTCTATTGTAGATCTGTTGTAGATCTGCTTGTATATTTAGGATCATTGACTTGCTGCTGTTGTGGCCCATTTCTGGCTGAGCAGCAGCTCATGAATGAACGGCCTGACACTCTCCTCCTGAAGTTCCTGACACAACGCCAGATTCATGGTTCCCTCAGTGACGGCAAGCAAAGCAGCCCCAAACCATGATACCCCCCACCCCGTTGATCTTGGTAGGAAGACTGATCCTGGGTAGAGCCATCGTGGTCTCGAATAATTTTGTTTTGTTAATTTTCTGTCTGACAGTGCATGGCTAGAGCCCCAAATGTTTAAATATAGTCTGTTACCCTCTCTAAATAAAAAAAGTAAGATCATAAACCTCTCTTCTGTTTATTTGTACAGTTTATTGTCAGGTGTGGTGTGTAGCTGTTTGCTTCCAGTGAAACAGCTGCTTTTAAAAAAAACATATTTTATTTATCTCTAGACTCTCCCTGTAGAGTTCCTCTGAAAACTGTTTTGGTCATGATGTGACATGTTCTTACTAACCTTTATGGTGAAGACCAAATTTAACAAAATTTATATGGAACAGGGCTAGCCAAACACAGTCCTTGTTTATGAAATTGTTTTACTAGCTGATTCTAATTACCTCATTAATTGTAAAGCATGTGTTGACTTTAGTATTTCACATACATTTATTCTTAATTATTCATTTTTTTCTACTTTAAAGACCATTGAGTTTCAAAAAATGTACACATCATTTTGGTTATTTTAGAAAAAAAATCATTTAAACAAGGGTGTCATGGTAAAACATTGTTATTCCTATAATGATATTGGCCATTCAAATAATTTTCTCTATGCACTGTATTGTGGGGCACAGATGCTGGTGACACGGAAATTTTACAAGATGCTCTTTCTGAGAAATCAAGGGAAACAAAATTCATAATTCTTTGCTGATTATATTTTCTGATTTTATCAAAATTACTTTCAAAATAACACAGACAAAAGAAATGCTGATCTTTTTTTTGGGGGTTCATTTTTCTTTTTTAACTTTCAGGTTTCTTACAGAGCCCAGCAAAACATGACCAAGCACGCCATTGGCAAGATGATTGCAGTGTGGGTACTGGCATTCCTTTTGTATGGCCCAGCCATCATCTTCTGGGAGTTTGTGGTGGGGAACAGCATCGTTCCCGATGACGAGTGCTTTGCAGAGTTCTATTACACCTGGTATTTTCTACTCTGTGCTTCAACTTTCGAGTTCTTTTCTCCATTTATCTCTGTGGCCTATTTCAACTTGAGCATCTACCTAAATATACAAAAACGGAACAGGAGCAGAATCAACCAGATGAAGGAAAGGAACAGTCATCTGCCTGCCAGGAGAGCCGAAGAGCAGTTGACTTCGGTGTTCTTTGTGAAAACCCGCAAAACGTCTTCAGGTGATCGAGCGGTCAGGACGGAGGTGATCGAAGACGATGCATCACCTTCCTCCAGCTGCCCAAGCAATGCTTCCCTTGTGTTAAAAAAAAAGGCGACAACCAGCAACCTGACATGCATGAATGTCAATCCCTCCTCATCTGAGAGGAGACTGGACAACAAAATCACTCAGCATTCCCGGCTCTCCAGAGATAAGAAAATTGCCAAGTCACTGGCTATCATCGTGTGCATTTTTGGGATCTGCTGGGCGCCTTATACGCTGTTGATGATCATCAGAGCAGCCTGCAGTGGCAGCTGTGTTGAGCACCACTGGTATGAAATCACATTTTGGCTCCTGTGGTTAAATTCTGCTATTAACCCATTTTTGTATCCTCTCTGCCACAGCAGTTTTAGAAGAGCCTTTGCTAGGATACTGTGCCCAAAAAGAATGTCAATACAGCCTGAGACTGAGACTAATTCTTGCCAGTGATGGTAAACCATGTGGGATATCAAAGCAGTCTGGTAACAAAATGCTTGTCAAATATAGAAAATCTTTTTTCTATGGATGTTCCAAGTGAGAAATGTAGCTGATTTGGACCTTGGACCAACAGCATTGCATTTTTAGGAACTGAAGCAGAGAAAAAGATACTAGGTGAAAGGTTATTTATAGTTTTTTCACAGTTTGCATATGGCTTTGCAGTGCGTCTATATGTATTAAAATAATTGTACTGTATGTTGTCTGGTGTGTTTGGAAAATAAATGCTTTATCTTTTATCTAAAGGTTTACATAGAAAAGCTGTTGACTTTGGTGGAATCACTTGAAACAATGGCAGTATTTGTTTAAGTTTTCTTATCTTTTTGACCACATTGTATTTCAATGTACTGTATTTCAGATAAAAATGAAAGAAGAAAATACAGTGACTTTTATTATATTTGCATGCTTGATTGTGAAATGATGTAAATATACTGTATTTAATGTTTTTATGCATTGGTTTATTTTTTATTTGCATTTTATAAGAACAGTTAGCATGCAAGATAATAAGAACATTTAATCTGGATAACTTCATTTGCCGTGTTCTGTTTTTGTTTGTTTTTTAAATAACCACGTATGGTAAATAAATCTGCCTCTGTTCTCAGAGAAGGGTGTCTCAACTCACACAGCAGGAAGGCAACAGAAATGCAACTCATCCTGAAACTAAGTTCACACCTTCCCCCTTCTCTCAATGACAGACATGTTTTCGTGTAATCTTCTCTATTCTCGTGCAGGTTTTAACTTCACACCTTTCTCCACCTCTCTCCACTTTGCACTTCCTGAGTGGCCTCTGCCCTCTCCCCTCTCCCCTCCTCCTCCACTTTTCCAACTTCTCCTGTGCTATATAATCTTTGCTGTCTGCCCTGTCTTTCTCACACCCGAAGAAGGTTCTCTCTTCTCTTTTCATCATGGAATAAACCTATTACTTGTTCTTTTGCAGAGTACGTATGCTGATGCAGCTACCCACCTGAACCACTGCTAACTAAAGTGTACAACTTTAAATAAATCTGGGTCTGCAGGCAAAAGTGGCCTTCCCTTATGATAAACTGAGTACAAAGGTGTACAGAATAATAATAACCATCACAGTAATTTAGGAAAATGTGAAACAGCCAAAGTACAGAGTTAAAGGGTCAAGAGTGTGATCAATCAGCTTCATCTAGATACAGTACATTGCAGGCAGTGTAACTGTACATGTTAAACTGTGCCTCCCAAGTAGTGCCAGAGAGACAGTATCTGTAGCTCATGAGTTTGGACAATTAACGAAAACATATCTGGAAAAACCCTGCTTTAGTTACCACAATTGCAGTGTTCAATATGAACAATTACGCTATGGTTAATTTCATATTTCATACAAAGTATACAGGGAGCTTAGGTTGTGGGGTCACAGGGTTAGAGAAGATCTCATCTTGTTTGTTGCATTACATTTATGTTTAAATTTGCTGAAGTTTATTTTTTATTTCCCCTGCACCTGGAGAAGACAATCTTAGACTTAAAGCTCTCAGTTCTTGAAGGCTTTAGAGACATCTTTCAGTTACCACCTGATGAAGACCAGGACAAAAAAACTGATATGCTTCTTATTCATTTAATTCTTTCACAGTTAAAGGTCTAAGGTGGAATGAAAGCCAAAAAAAGAGCACCTGAGGACCAGAGTTGCCTAACCCTGCCTTACACTTAAACAAACAGTTCTATCTGAGTAATGAACAAGACCAGTAGGCATTAGCGCTCTTCGAGTGTCACATTACTTTCTGGTTTTCATTAATGACTTAATTGAGCCACTTAGGTGAATAAGAAGCCTATTCAGTTGCTTTCCAGGTCTCAGTCAGGTGCTGATTGAAAAGTTCCTCAATGCAGGACCCCAGCACTCAAGGTGCTGTCTAGCCCTGATCTGGACGGTTGTACTCAACCCCAGTCTTGGAGAGCAGCAGTGCCTGGCTGTTAATGACCTAACTGATCTAATCATTAGCCTAACTGGAACCGTGCAACTGTCTTCAAAGGTCTTTGGCTGTTCAGGAATTAAAGAATGGGTCTCAAACTCGGTCTCTCCTGGGCCTTGTGTTATTTTCTAAATTGAACATACAGTATAGAGGATTTTTCTTAAGACCCTTACAATTGATTGCGCAATACGTTCACTTCATTAAAAGAACATTTTCCTACACATTACCTTGGTATCTGATTAGAAGTATTATAATTATACAGCTTATTAAATAATTAGACCATGAATGTAACTGGCAACATGGCTGGAACAACAACGAGTAGACTGAGTTCCCTGATTTTAAGAGACCCAGAAACCTGCTGGCTGAACCTGCTGAACCTCTGTCAGGCTAGGGCTGGGGTTGTGCACCTACAGTATGATCTAATATGAGCCTGGTTAAGCAACAAAAGACACCATGGAGCCCTGATATAGGAAGCTCTATGCTGGATAAAAAAGCAAATACTCTGTAATTGTTATTAAACCTGGTGCCCATCATAGTGTTAGTGATTGAACAACATCTCAGTTCTTTACTTGTTTAAAAATTGCAGTGGGGTTATGGACGGCTACTGTAATGTGTATGTTTTTATTGTTAATGTATTTATTTTAACTCTAATTTACTATGTAAGTATTGTGATGTGTCCATCTCATACCGTGTAATATTACTCTGTAAAGCAATTCGAAAGCCTATCATGCAGAGGAATTACATTCAATAAATCTGATGATAGAATAACTGTAATTTTTAAATCTTGCTAGTGGTTCTTTTCAATAGCAAGTGCAAGATCTACACTTACATCAGATCAGTAAACCAGATCCACATGCATCCAAAGGTAAGAAGGAAGTTGCCGAAGGTCTTCTTTTTGCTGACTGCACAGAAGAAAGATTTTATATCTTCATTCATGAAGATTTCAGTTTGTGTCACTAGCTGAAAATAAGGCAATTCATAGCTATACACACGGAACAATGCCCATGAAAAATAGATAAGATTTTGAGATCAATAGTTTGGTACAGGGAGATCCATTAATTCCATTTATGTCACCAATTTATTTTTGTAGTTATGTTTAATTTCAAGGCCAATAAGTTTATTTTATTCTCTTTACTGCATGGATACTTAATAATTGAAAAGTCTACTTCCTGCAAACATTTAAATTGAGTATTTTCAGATTGAATAAAATTATCTCTTTTCATGAAAATAATTCTCAGGGGAACTGTTTTGAATCATCAACGATAAAGTGCAAAAGAAGTGTTAAAAAATTAAAACCCACTCTGAGAGGTGTTTAACAAAACAAAATCCAATTTACAGTACATCTGAATTTTCACAGGCTGCTTACACATCGTACAAGTACCAGGAATTGCATATTTTTTTAGGAAGAAAATACTCTCAAGAAAAGACTAAAGATTATTTTTATTGAAGCATACTATAACTAAAAAAAAGAATAGCTTTTTTTTGGTCTAATGTCCCATGATATGGAATTGCAAACTGTGAAATTTCTGAGAGCTGCAGAGTCAGGCTGTCCCTCTCCAGAGCAGGGGCAGGACACAGCCATAGGTGTAGGTAGGTGGCTCTTTGAATGAGCCAGAGATACCCTGGCCAGTTTCATCTAACTCATCTGTAAAATTAATATTTTTACTCTAAGGCAGTTTTCACCCATAAAGCATCTGCTTCATTTTGTTATCTCAAAATGAGTCGATACAGTGTTTGCTTCTTGCAGACATTGTGAAGCTTTTCCTTGTGACTATTTTAAGTCTGTAAGAGTTTTAACAGTTTACATGTTGTAATTAGAGAAATTTAACAATTTAAATTGATTCTTCATTTTTATTAACACAGTGATGGATATCACCCTTCAGTGGAATACAGTATATTGACATACTCTAGATCATTTCTAGGAAATGACATAGTTACTATAATTTAACTAGCATATGAAGGTTCTTTCAGGTGAGACAGTTGTTTGTGAAGATTTCGCTAGGTTTTCTTTGCAACTTATTTCTCTAGGAAGATTGCTCAGCATAACACCTCATCCCAATGTAAATTACTTTCACTATTAATGAGCTAATGCTCAAATAAAGGGAAGCTCTTTTGATATTACTTCCAACGTAATTCACATAGCTTCAAAGACAATCAACATTTTTAGATCTTACACATATTTTAAAGAAATCAGAACTATCTGGCACTATGGATTAAAGTATGAGAGGGTAAGAAAATATCAATGGTCAGAATTGTCAAAGAACTAAACATCATCTAACATTCAAATCAGCTGTTTTTCCCTAGCAATCACTTAACGAAAAGAAAGAAAGAAGACTGCTTAAATTAAATCTGATTTGCAAATCACAACATTTAGCCTTGAATTAAATAGTTTTCATTTTTTGTTATAATTACCCATAATTCATAATTTGGTCATAATTTTGTGACTCGGTTGAGAAACGTTGCTGCACTTTGATTTTTGTTTTTAATGTTCATAATGTAGTTAAGCAGTTCAAAAGGAAAGCTTATCTGCGGCGATCCAAAACATACTGACATTTAAAAGCCCCATGGAGAGAAGA
This sequence comes from Atractosteus spatula, assembly GCF_055471065.1. NCBI lineage: Eukaryota > Metazoa > Chordata > Actinopteri > Semionotiformes > Lepisosteidae > Atractosteus > Atractosteus spatula. Next base: position 595,404 of record NC_142711.1, read on the forward strand.
AATTTTCTTAATTAGTATATAAGAAACAGCATGAACGTTAACAACAGAGCTTCGTTTCTACTGTTCAAAATTATTGGAATATTATTATTTCTCTTTTCAAAGTATTAGAACATTTTCAGCTTTACTTTTTTTTATAAATCTCCATTTACTGTATAATAATAATGGGAAGCTGGAGTAAGTATAAAAAGGAATAATTTCTCAACCAGTTCCATTTGAACCATACAGGAGTGATGGTTCATTACTCTGTATAAATAATCAATCTCTTCCCTGTGCTGAAAAAATACAACAGATATAAATATTAAAAGTTTAAAATATGGAAAAACAACTAAATTTCTTTGCATGCAGATGACAATCGACATTCTGTGATAGACCTTTCTACTTCATTAAAAGCTCTCCATTGTCTTATACAGAACTTTATTTAATTACGAAAACAAATTACAGTATTATTCTGAAGAAAATTTGGTATAAGAATAAAAACAATAAAACAATAGCAGAATACAAAACTGCTTCAACTGCAATATACTGTACACACACACATCCATAGAATGTACACCAAGCATATGCAATATTACTCTAACACAATAATTTAATGGCTCAACAGACGAATTTAAGTTTCATAAAATTCTATTGGGAAACAAATTACGGAAATCAGTTCAAGTCGTTGTCTAACAGGGAAGTTTAAAACACAGACCAAGTAAGGAAATACACTGGGGAAATCTGAAGGCCATAATCAAAAACAAAAGCAGGTTCAAAAAGAGATTCTTTGAGAGCACAAAAGAAACAGAGTCTTGAGACTCTGAGACACAGAGACTGTTTTTCTCTCTCTGGGGCCTGGATGGTGCGGTGCACAGCGTGGTAATTGTATTCCAAAACTGAGTTGGTTGAATCAAAAGTTGTAACCAAACGTTATTGAATCTCACTCACTTGCAAGAGCTTTGATCAACAGTCTTGATTGTTTCAAATTCATAGTTTTTGGTTTGGGGAACATGTCAAAATCTGAGAGGTTCAGATATAAATAGTGGAAATGCTCAGTTGAGTAGGGTTAGGGTTAGCATTCACACACTACTTAGACAATTTTTAAGCTCAGGGTTGGATTTTGGGGCCCAAGTCAGGTTTAGAATGAGTTGTTTCTTGAGACTATCTGAACATTTTTTTTCCGAAACTCTCTGGGGCCTGGGTGGCATGGTGCACCATGTGATAGTTGTACCCCGAAACTGAGTCCATGGGATCAAAATTTATCACCAAGCATTATTGAATCTCATTTAATTGCAAGAGATTTGTTCAGAGGTCTTGATTGTTTCCCTCTCCTATCTTTAGGTTTGGTGAACATGTTAAAATCCCATGCACAGGGAGGGTTAGTATTCATGCACTACTTAGACAATTTCTAAGCTCAGCACTGGATTTTGGGATCCAAGTCAGGTTAAGGACCAGTGTTTTTTTGATCCTATCTGAATGTTTTTTAAACAAATTCTCTCTCTCACTCCTGCCCTCCTGCCCCACACAGGCTCTGAATCAGGCCCACTGGTATTTGACAGGCAAACTGAGAGGAAAAAGAATCACGTGACTCTGATCATCTCTGTCCAACCAGCCACCGAACCATTTTAGCCTCAAGTAGCTGCCAGATTGAGTGAGACTACTGTATATAAACCAGAAGTCTGCCCAAGATGTCCTCTGCAACACAAGACGTTTTGTATGAGCTCCCTGATTAATGAAACAATACAGCTAGACTTCTGTTGACACCGCTGATATCAACAGATATTCAGCATAGCATCTACAGTACAACCATGGGTGTGCAGACTTCCAATTCTCCACCCATATAAGTACCAATCTTCAACTGTACCAGAGTTTTGAGACTCCTTGCATGTTCACTGAAAAGTGAAATTGAATTGTTTACAGAACATTTTTGGCATTGAGCCAGCTGACAAGTTTGTTTGGACAAGGTTGCAAACAGATACAGCATTCCACAATTCGTCTTATTGTCCGGCATCCACACACTCAATGTTCAGATTGTAACAGTTGAGAATTTAGCCATTATTCCAAATTAGTGTGTTTAATAAAGATTAATGTATGTAAAATGTAAAATGACAGAAATTAAATCTTTTAAAAAATTAATAAAATATGACCTGTTATATGAGAGTTATAGTCTATGCATGTTTATCCTGTTGTCCTATCTATATTATTATAATTATATATTCACCTTTTATTGGTTTATTTTGCACTTCTGTTATTGTATTAATAAAAATTGTGCAATGTGCAAACTGTACATGACAATGTATTTCTATTTGTTCTGATTGATTAGTAAACAATTTCTGTTACAGTAAATAAAAACCTTCATTATTATACCCATATAAAGGATCTACTTAAATCTACTTAAAGAATGCTTCTTTATAAGTATAGCATTTACACCACACCTAATGAATTGTATGCAATAATTGCCTTAGTATTGTAATATTAAATGTGTATCCTTTTGTCATCGGGTTATTTAAAAAAATAGTTTGACAGCAATAGCTCATCTTGTGAACAACTTCTTATTCAATTTTATTCCATTCATTAATGAATTTGCATTTTCTAAGTGCGCTTAGAAAGAATCCCTAAACACTTTGCATATACAGTAGGAGGGGCCCACTTCATCGACCACTAATGTGCATCATCCACCTGGGTGATATGTGACAATTACAACAGCCCCAGAACACAAAAGGTCAGGTACCTTTAGAGAATTCAGAAATTACTTTACCTATAGAATTAAGTGGAAAGCTAAGGGAGGTGAGATTGTTCAAGCTATATTGATATTTAACCAGGACATAAAAAAAGCCCATAGTGCAAAAGGATCTTCATTAACCAACTAGTCAAGATCTTGGACTAACATCTCTCCAAAGGACAGTACCTTCTTCAGCACAGTGTCCCTAGTCTCTGTACTAAGACATTGATTTACAATTGCTGGTCCAAAGGAAAGACTGATTATTAGTCCATCAACACCACTTACGGCAGCAATTAGGTCTCCCATTCCAGTACATGCCGGGCCCAGACTTGTTTAGCTTCTGAAATCTCATGAGATCAGGCTCATCCTGTATATTACCTGACATCACATAAATCTGAACACATTTAGCATTTAAAATATACCATTTTTATTTTAGTGCCAATTTCACTTTTATATAGTTTTTATTCACACAATGGCACCAGATCAAATATCATTACCTTTAGAGAGACCCTGGAGTTTTTGTTCCAATAAGCTCTAGTAATTCTGGTAATATGGTGATTCATTTCCTCAGATGTTCAGGAATTCAAGCACCATGGTTAATATAATATAAATCCAATCTTGTGCAATCACAAATGAGGATTTCTATATAATTTCCTTTGCAATAACAGTGTTTCTCTTTTTCAATAGTAGTTGCTCCAAATAGGATTGCAATATCGTATCTAGAAAGAAGATAACAGAAACAATGTTGCTAGGTTACCCAAAGCTTGAAAGTATTGTAATATCAATGCATAACAAACAGCACGCATTTTGCACAAATCATTTTTAAAGATTAAACAACAGAAGAAAAAGTATATTTCACTGAGACAATAGGTGGACTGCAGTTGTAGTGACAGCATAGCTTCTTTGGAAGAATAATATAAACAACAGAGCTGAATCCTGACTCTTTGGCATAATTATTTGCTTTAATAATAATAATAATAATAATAATAATAATAATAATACATTTCAGATGTTTGCCCTAGCCAGCAGCTATATCACCCTGCAGCTCTCAGCTAGCCCAGGCAGGGTTGAGCCTGGTCAGTAACTGGATGGGAGACCTCCTGGAAAGCTATGGCTGCTACTGGAAGTGGTGTTAGTGGGACCAGCAGGGGGCGCTCACCCTGCAGTCTGTGTGGGTCATAATGCCCTAGTACAGTGGCATTAACACTATACTGTTGTGGGCGCCATCTTTTGGAAGAGACATTAAACCGAGGTCCTGACTGTCAGTGGTCATTAAATATCCCCGGGCATTTCTCGATAAGACTAGGGAGTTATCCTGGTGTCTGGGACAAATTTCCCCCCTCGGCCTTTACCATGGCCTCCAAATTGTCCCCATGTATGATGGCTTACACTTGCCCTATGATGGACTGGCGCCTGCCTTGCGCTCGTTGCTTGCTGGATAGGCTCCAGCTTCCCGTGACACCGTGTGGTTTGGCAAATGACATGACATGATATTTCCTCCAATTCCTCTGACATTTCATAAGGATAAAAATGATCCTACAACATTTTATTTTAAAAGATTTAGAATGCATCTCACTTATTTCATTTCTTTTTGGATTATCCTAACAGGGAAATACATTCATTTTCAAGTTATATATAGATTAGTTATAAATATATATTTTAAACTAGTCCATAAATATACTGATGGAAAAAAAATGCAACATTTTCTGGTATGAGAATACTATAGTTATAGTATATGTACTTTCACAAAAAGTTGTCAATTTATTTAAAGCCCTCTGACCAGCAATACAGCTTGTGCAGTGAGACATTGCAACTTGCCCTTCACATGAAAGCTCGTGAGGTGCACTTTTACCCAACAAGGTCCAGGTGGAACAATGCCTGATCAGGTCACTTTTAAAAAGGCCTTAATTCAAAACTTAGGTCACTGCAAGAAGAAGACCACACTTTTCTGTGCATTCCTTAATGCTTCGAATGTCACCAGAAGCAAGGGAGAGGGCCATTGGCATGCTGCAGGCAGGCATGTCCTGTGCCTGAGGCTCCATGCTGCTGGCCTTAGAGCAAGGCGACCTGTCAGAGGCCCTCTGCTCACACCCGACTGGCTTGGGCCAGACAGAGGCTGTGATGGACTTGTCAGCAGTGGCATCAGGTCCTCTTCACGGATGAGTCACTCTTCAGCCTGTTCCACCCAGACAGGAGGGCCAGAGTGTGGAGGAAGGGGTGTTGTGGTTTTTTTTCCATCAGTATATTTAGAACAATTCTACTATATACAGTATTGTTTACATTAGACAAAAAAATGTAATTATATTTAATTTACATAATCATTGTCTGTTTTTGTTTTACTTTTTGTTTTGCCTGTGTGATACACACTTAAAAAATTCAGCTTTTAAAATATATTATGTTATAGTAGTTCAGGTGGGTAGCTGCGTCAGCATGCGTAGGCTGCAAAGGAACAAGTAATAGGTTTATTCCATGCTGAAAAAAAGAAGAAAGAGAACACAACGTTTCGGCCGTGGAGCCTTCTTCAGGTGTGAGAGAGACAGGGCAGTAGGCAAAGGTAAAGTAGCGGGAGAACAAAGGTTGGGAGGGAGGAGGAGTGAGAGGCGGGAGCAGGGGACAGAAAGAGAGGCCAATCAAGAGGTGTGAAGTCAGAATGGGTGCAGAGAGGTGTGAAATGAAACTTCCAATGAATGGAGAAAATTTAAAAGAACAGTAGTCTGTCGTTAAGGGAAGGGAGAAGGTGTGATCCTAGCTGCAGAATAATTTTAGTTTCGGTGGTCTTTCTGATGTATGAGTTTGGAAAACCGTCTTTGAGAACACAGACGGAGAGATTAGAGTGGTCGTGGCCGTCAGAGGTGAAATGAGAAACAATGGGCTTGGAGAGATCTTTAATCTTTACAGCCCTGACGTGTTCTCTGAAACGGTCTCCGAGTCTCCTTCCTGTTTCTCCAATGTAGATGGCTGGGCATTTACTGCAAGAGATACAGTAAACAAGGTTGCTGGAGGTACAAGATGCTGTCTGGGTGATCCGGAATTGTCCTGAGGGGCCTTGAATGAGTGTGGTGGTGGCTGTGTATTTGCAGGTGATACAGCGAGCTCTGTTGCAAGGGAAAGTGCCTGGTGTGGATGGTTGTTGAGGGCGGTCAAGGGAGCTGTGAACAAGGAGGTTACGCAGATTAGGTGGTCGGCGATATGAGATAATAGGGCGATCAGAAAAGAGGGCCCCAATGGAGGGATCATCCTGTAGGATGGAAAAGTTGTGGTTAATGGTCCTGGGGATAGGAAGTGTGTTAGGGTGGTAAGGAAGCACCAGAGGAATGCGGTTGTTACGGCGGGAGTTCCTGATCGGGTTGATGGTCCGGGGGGTGTTTTTGGCTCGGGCAAGGGCCCTGTCAATCACACTGCTGGGGTATCCTCTGTTGATGAAAAATGAGTACATTTCGAGGGCTTGGTTCTCGAAGTCGATGTCGTCGCTGCATAATCGTCGTAACCTAAGGAACTGTGAAAAAGGAAGAGAGTTTTTAGTGTGGTTGGGGTGAAATGAGCTGTACAGGAGGTAGCTGTGTGAATCCGTGGGTTTGTAATAAACCCACGGATTCACACAGCTACCTCCTGTACAGCTCATTTCACCCTCCTGTACAGCTCATTTCACCCCAACCACACTAAAAACTCTCTTCCTTTTTCACAGTTCCTTAGGTTACGACGATTATGCAGCGACGACATCGACTTCGAGAACCAAGCCCTCGAAATGTACTCATTTTTCATCAACAGAGGATACCCCAGCAGTGTGATTGACAGGGCCCTTGCCCGAGCCAAAAACACCCCCCGGACCATCAACCCGATCAGGAACTCCCGCCGTAACAACCGCATTCCTCTGGTGCTTCCTTACCACCCTAACACACTTCCTATCCCCAGGACCATTAACCACAACTTTTCCATCCTACAGGATGATCCCTCCATTGGGGCCCTCTTTTCTGATCGCCCTATTATCTCATATCGCCGACCACCTAATCTGCGTAACCTCCTTGTTCACAGCTCCCTTGACCGCCCTCAACAACCATCCACACCAGGCACTTTCCCTTGCAACAGAGCTCGCTGTATCACCTGCAAATACACAGCCACCACCACACTCATTCAAGGCCCCTCAGGACAATTCCGGATCACCCAGACAGCATCTTGTACCTCCAGCAACCTTGTTTACTGTATCTCTTGCAGTAAATGCCCAGCCATCTACATTGGAGAAACAGGAAGGAGACTCGGAGACCGTTTCAGAGAACACGTCAGGGCTGTAAAGATTAAAGATCTCTCCAAGCCCATTGTTTCTCATTTCACCTCTGACGGCCACGACCACTCTAATCTCTCCGTCTGTGTTCTCAAAGACGGTTTTCCAAACTCATACATCAGAAAGACCACCGAAACTAAAATTATTCTGCAGCTAGGATCACACCTTCTCCCTTCCCTTAACGACAGACTACTGTTCTTTTAAATTTTCTCCATTCATTGGAAGTTTCATTTCACACCTCTCTGCACCCATTCTGACTTCACACCTCTTGATTGGCCTCTCTTTCTGTCCCCTGCTCCCGCCTCTCACTCCTCCTCCCTCCCAACCTTTGTTCTCCCGCTACTTTACCTTTGCCTACTGCCCTGTCTCTCTCACACCTGAAGAAGGCTCCACGGCCGAAACGTTGTGTTCTCTTTCTTCTTTTTTTCAGCATGGAATAAACCTATTACTTGTTCCTATATTATGTTATGTCTCCATTCATCTCTTCAATATTTCTCCAGTAAAGTGACTGCTGTTATGGTTATCTGCCAGCAGGTGGCGAACTTAGTGCTGCTTTTCACCCAGGAGCTTAAGTATCAATTAGGAAAAAGACATGATGGTACAGTAAATGCTGTGGGCAGCACAGTGACACAGTGCTTAGCATTGCCACCTTGAAGCACCGGGGCCCTGACTTCAGTTCCAGACATGGTCTCCTTGTGTTCGGGTGGGTTTCCCCTGGGTGTTCAGGATTCCTCCCATTGTCTAAAGACATACTGGTAGGTGAATTGGCTTCTGGGTGAATTGTACCTGGGGAGAGTGTACTGTACTGTATGTGCATGTCTGTGTCTGTGATGGACTGGAGTCCTGTCCAGGGTGTCTCCTACACTACACAATTCTTTACTGGATACAGCTAAAAGAGCATAATAAAGATAAAGTTAAAAAATGGATGGACCCCCAAATCACTTAGGAAAAAGACATAAAAGTTCTATTGTGGTGAAGTATATCAGTGTACAGTAAGTAAAGAAAATCTTTGCACATTTACAGAAACCTAAATAAGTTGCAATTCTTTCAATGAGTCCAGCATTTGTACATGAAAATCTTTATGTCTTTCTATTTATCAATCCATAGTGATTATTTTGTACTCTTACTTTGTAGGACCTGTAGGACTGTGTTATAGACAAAAGTCTCAAACCAAGCAGAAGAAAGTTAAAACAGCCCTGCAGCCTGAGCACCAATACCTTGCTTAACTGTACTCACAGCTTAATTTAGATAAGTCCCCTCCTGATTTTAAACTCAGTTGCCATAGCAATGTTTTAAAAAACAAAGAAATAAGTGTTCAAGGGGAGTATCTACAGAGTTTAAGCATTTCATTAAAAACTCCTTGACCAGTTGTGGGTGTACAATGACTATTTATTGTCCAAAGAAATAAAATTATACAGTACATGAATCAAAGCAGCAATTTTGAGAATTATTCATGAAAATCTATTTAATCCCTTCCTCGATTTTAAATTACTTGCTCTACCCTCTACATACAGTATTATTATTCATATACAGAACTTGTACCATTCAAGTTTTTTTTTATTTACTGTACATTAAATTAACAATCTGACAAATTCCTTTGTGTTTCTTCCCCTTTTTCTGGTTTTAACGTCATTGCCCGTTCTTTATATCCACATCGCGATACATACTTCATAAGCTTACAGTATGTGTAAGGTGGGCAGGAAATGGAAAAAGGAGGTTGAACTTAAATATGAACGCTAAATGGAAGAAACGAAGAGACAAGCTCCCACTGAGGACACAGTACTTTTTGACACAGCCTTGGTAAGCAGCACAATATCCACAGGGTATGACTGAGAGTGATAGGGAGTCTGGGAGGAAGCAATGTGTGGGCACTGCGGGGAGGTGACCGGATTCAACAGTTTCACTGTCTCCAGCTTACAAGACATCCATGGGACAGGCTGCTCATACAGAGCGGCACAGTTCCATGGCTATAAAGGACTGTCATAGATGGTCTCTGGGTAATGCAGCACTCCTCGAAAGTATTTTGACACCATCCTCTTCTGGCAGTTCTAAGTCCAAATGAGCATGTCGCAGGGCTGGGCTATCTTCGTGGTCCTCAGTCTGTTTTTACTGCATGGATGAAGGTTCTCAAACCAGGCTACAGCAGTGAATGTCAGAAGAGATTCAATAAAATTTCTGTAGAATAAAGTATTTAGAGTCTTTAGAGTGTTCTTGTCACAAAACAAGATACTGTATCTGCCACAAAACTTCCTGCACTGCATAGTTATCACCATCATGTGCTTAGATTCATGGAGTCCCTTGTTTAAGGGACCTCTTTCACAGAATACGATTTAATTAAAAGATGGATAAATTAATATTTTTTCAGTGCGCAAGGGACGTGTGCTCATATTATCTGCTTTTGAAACTAACTGCAGCCCTTAGACAGGCCTGCACTGGCTGCTCTGACTGCCCATGAAGCCCCAGTAGTAGATTTAGTGAGTGACTCTAATTTGGTGCACAATTCCTACATCACTGTCAGTGGGGGAGTTCATGTATGCACGGGTGCAGCTTTTCAGTTGGGCTGCTGTCATGACTCTGGTCATTCTGTTCGGGAATCATGTTTGGTTTTTCTTTTCACTCAATAAAAGGGTGTGATTATTTTTAACACCATTTGACTCATTTTTATCAGAAAATCTGACTCTACTAGGGGCATTTGCCTTGTGAGACTGTCCTTTGAGGAACAGCTTTGTCACACTCACCCTTTCTTTGTTGAACATTGTTACCACAAAGTTTTTTTTCCAGTGGTTTGGATCGTTTTTGATCATTTGTGGTGAATTACAATTGATCGATTCTTAGTTGTAATCTGAGTTAGTTACAACACTAAGTTGTTGATTAATTGTTTTTGTCTCTTTTGATACTCTTTTTTACTTCTTTGTCTGTTTATAAGTATTCCTGTTGTGCTTTTGCTTTCGCTGCTCTGGTGCAACTGCTGTTGAGACTCTGTTTAGCTTGCTTTCTAGGATTTTTATTCACCTTTTTTGATTTGATTTTGATTTGATTTTGGAGTGATTCACCTGAGCTGGGAGGGATAATGACAAACAAAGCAATTTTATGCGGTTCTTCCAAATCAGCGTCATTACTGATGTTAGGTATATATGTATCATGCAAACACCTCTTTTTCACTTTTTGTCTCACTCGTCTATCTTCCATCCCAAATCCTCTCCTTGGTTAACAGCACCCTGTGACATGGGACCTCAATTAATCTGATTCCTTGATGTAATTATTCCTTATGAAATACAGTACTGGGCAAAATGTAACTGTGAAGAGCTAGGCAGCAACATAATTTGAAAACCACAAAACCTCTGACAAACAACAAGAACATACAGTACAGTATGGTGAGTGCACAACCAGTTCAGACAAAATGGCCACTCTGTCTGGACCACATTTCCCAGAAGCCTTTGCAGAATGAGCCTCTTCTGCCCTCAGCCACCTGATTAGTCAATAATAGGTGATAGGTCAGGTGAACATTTAAAAAGAAGGAAGGCTGAGGCTTTCCGAGTTAGTTGAATCTGCTAGCTGGAGGCCAGAAGGTAGATGCCTTGTTTGGACAAACAGAACAGAGGACAAAGAAACTGTGAGTGCCCAATTTTTAGATATCTTTGTGGCTTAAAAGTTTTGTTTTGAAGCCTGTAAGCAGCTTAGTTACCTGGCCTGTTAGTTGGGTACATGAACTACCTGTAATTAGCTCAAAGAAGAGCTAGGGTAGGGATTGATTTTGTTTCTCCTCACTTGAATAAAGAGCTCTGGTTTTTTAACCTTTTAGCTGTATGGTGGCATCTGTCTTTGACCTGCCTATTTTAAGAGCCCTCTTGTGAAATGTCCCATGGGTCATCACAATATCCTAAAAGCCAAACTCCCTGTCCCAAAAAGACACTCAAAAATTGTTACAGCTAATTGCTCCAGTGAAAGTATGTTCAGTACAGTGCTTTCTTAGATACTGGTGTAAAATTCAGTTTAAAGGAAGGATTGAAATGCACATTCATATCTGATGAAGTAAATCTCTTCCAGAGAATCAAAATGCCTGTTGTCTGTTGGCATTCAATAGTTTGTATTTAGCATTGAAACTGAAAATGAATGCAGTATCTAAGTTAGATTTTCATTGGTATTAAGGCTTTTAGACATTTCTGAACAAAACTAAGGATTATGAATGATGTTGAAAACTGTCTATATGTTATATGACCAGTGCAAAGTGTGTATTACCAGCCATTTTTACATTTGGAAGATTTTGAAAGTGAAGCACTGTGGTTAGTATTGTCTTGCAGTGCTGTGGTCCTGGGTTTAATTCTGGACCTGGGGTTCTCTCTGCATTTCTCATTCATGAGAGTTTCATGTGATTTCTGTGTTAAGTCTTCAAGTGAAACGGCTGCCATTGTATGTTCAAAACTGGTGCTATTAGTATATATCTAGAAGCTGTTCTTGCACAAGTGGGAAGAGGTTAACAGCATCTCATTGTATTTGCATCTTAACTGTTGAACTTGGCAAAGAGAAACTGTTCAGTATTAGATGAGCACTGCCTCTCAGTGAGTTGACCTTTGCTGGAGGGTCATAGATTTAAGGTTGTGATGGATCAATCTTAGTACGGGCCTTTAACAACCTACACTCAATTGCTTTTTGATTGCTTCTCATGTCAATAACAATCTTGCTATGTAGGTTCAGTGACTCACTAAATTTTGATTTGCCATCAATGAAAGCACAGGCTATTCCCCTGTAGAACTGACATTTAGCTACACATTAAAAGTCCATCAGAATGACTTGTACACAAGCCACCTAATCCAGATTAGGAAGTGCATACAGTAATAGAGCATTAGCAATGGTTGCCAAGTAAATAAAGTTGGGAAAGCAAGCTCGGGACAAAACTAGAGGGTAATACCAGAAATGGTATATGTAGCTGATAAAGTATGGATTCATAATTGTTCATTATCTAATGCTGCTAACAGATTTAACCTGTCATTAAAGAGGACAGTGAATTACAAAACCTGTTCACCAAATGTATTGTAACGCAACGGGGGCTCAGGCGGGCGCCCTTGCCGCATCAGGTCGGCCCCACACCGTCCGGGGCTCGAACCCGGGACTTCCGCGTCTCTCTGCAGCGACCTAGCCCCGTGAGCTAAACTCTTAGCTCATGGGGCTAGGTCGCTGCAGAGAGACGCGGAAGTCCCGGGTTCGAGCCCCGGACGGTGTGGGGCCGACCTGATGTGGCAAGGGCGCCCGCCTGAGCCCCCGTTGCGTTACATTGGTGTCAGAAGCGGGGTGGGATAGCCCTTCGCCGGGGACGGCGATTTAAGCGGGGGAGAGTGTAACGCTTATGGCCGACAGGTACTGTGTAAGAGCCGGCGTACCAGAGCAGGTGACGTCACCGCCCTTCCCTGTGATAGCAGGACTACAGCTACTGGGCTGTAGAGAGATCTCTCTTTAGCTCACGGGGCTAGGTCGCTGCAGAGAGACGTGGAAGTCCCGGGTTCGAGCCCCGGACAGTGTGGGGCCGACCTGATGCGGCAAGGGCGCCCGCCTGAGCCCCCGTTGCGTTACAGTATTATATTCTATATAGATAAATGCACATTGCTTGTACTTTTTCTCAGTGACTAGTTTTTGACTCGCACAGCCACAGCTTGGACTGACACAACATGCTCAGACAAGCTGCTGTTCCATTACAAAGACATATGAAGTTTTTTAGACACTGTAAAGTATCCATTTGTTTGGTCTTTTCATTCTTATTTTTAATGCAGTTAAGTAATATATAATAATGTTACTGATTCCGTATCCAGTAATGCATTCTGTAATTGTTTATGTGTGAACAATGGAATGTAAATCTTGTAATGGGCAAAAGCTTCTGGATCTGAACTCTGCTTACAAGATATAATAATAATAATTAATAATTGCTTACACTTATATAGCGCTTTTCTGGACACTCCACTCAAAGCGCTTTACAGGTAATGACAGGGACTCCCCTCCACCACCACCAATGTACAGCATCCACCTGGATGATGCGATGGCAGCCATAGTGCACCAGAACGCTCACCACACATCAGCTCTCAGTGGGGAGGAGAGCAGAGTAATGAAGCCAATTCATAGATGGGGATTATTAGGAGGCCATGATTGGTAAGGGCCAATGGGAAATTTGGCCAGGACGCCGGAGTTACACCCCTACTCTTTTTCAGAAACGCCCTGGGATTTTTAATGACCACAGAGAGTCAGGACCTCGGTTTTACGTCTCATCCGAAGGACGGCGCCAGTTTACGGTATAGGTCCCCATCACTATACTGGGGCATTAGGACCCACATGGACCGCAGGGTAAGTGCCCCCTGCTGGTATGTCAAAATTTGTTTTTAAATTAAACTAAACAAACTCTAAAGTTCTTTTAAGAAAGCAAACGTGAGTGTTCCACAGGGGGTTTCTGCTCATATTCAAAAGCTGTGTTTTAATTTCTCTCGTGTTGACTCATTTACCTCTCTATCTTAGTACACACTTAAAATGGACTACAGTGTTAAAGGGAATATGCAAACAATTCAAATAATTATCACATTAAAAATGGTTACTTTTTTTTACTATGGATCACAAAGATCTACAAGAGGACACTTTATGCCTTTTGAAAATCTTATACTAGTGAAATTTGCAAGGAACAGCTATTCCTCCTTCTAGTCCACTGTAAACGGGATTTTAGGACAGTACTAAAACAATTCGGTATTTCAGTCAATAAGTTATATTTAAGCTATAAAGTAAAAATTCCAATCAAATGCCTTGACAGATAACATTACACAGGTCATTTTTAAATCCGCATTGCTGAGGTGTGCCAGCGGACAAAGACGAGAAGAAAAGGGTTCATTTTGTTGCCCTAGATGCTGTGGACACAATTTATTCCTTGGGCAAAAAGGGAGACTAAAGGTCACGATAGTTATGTCAAGATGATACAGTAGTTGTATGGTGCCTGTCAACAGTCAGCCTCTGTCAGAAATACATTGGAACATGAGTCTCTGTGTGAGACAAAGACTCCCTGTGGACCTTAAAACAATCACAAGGGCATAATGAAAGCACTCAGTATATAAGTAGGTAAGAAATGTCTTCACAGCCAGTAAAGCACAGTGTAGGTAGATGGAAGAAATTAGGGTACTGCAGTTGAGGGAGAAACAGAGTAAGTTGTCACCAAGCAGGAAATTGAAAATTTTATGGGATATACCTTAAATTCTTTATTTAAAGGATGTAACATTTAAGGCAAACTATGCAGAAAAAAAGTCTTTATCTCCTTGACTGAAAAGAAAAGGAGTCGCTTCCCAGGACCAGTTCCTAAGGAGCAGTTGCCTCATTATCTCAGGCAACAGTCCCTGGCTAATCCACATCTGTGGAGAAGTGCTGTTCATGGTGCAGCTGCAGTCCAGGTCTTGAAGCTTAGACTTGAAGTTTGAACTAGTGAACAGGAAACTCTGGATTTGGTGTGTCAAGCTTAATGCTTAATGTTTGCACAACAACTATACAGTATCTGTTAAATCCAGGCACACCACCCCCCAGAGACGGTGTTGCGGACCCAGAGGGAGTGGCTGGCTCATTGCCCCTCGGGCACTCGACAGGCCGGCACAAAACCAGCCTGTGGCGAAACTGTCCAGGGAAATCTGTGGCCAGGCTCCAGGACCAGGGGCCAGCTAGGGCACTGGACTCCACGGGAGCCGTCCAGATTCCTAGCAGCTGTAAGGTGGCTCAGGAGTGAAGTGCTGTACACGTCCATGCCGGATCGCCAAAGGAGAGACTGAACAGGGTTTAAATCCCCCAGATCACTTGCTGCCTTCACCTGTGTGGCTTCTCACGGCAGTATCTGTTCTGCGTATCCCGTCTCCTCAGAGATCAGGGCGGAGAGGGGGCGTGGCCACTGGCCACTGTGGCTGGGGTGAGCGTAACACTATTCCTACACTTTTATTAAAGTGTTTTACTTTAGCTTCTGTAGCCTGAACAAATACCAAATGCAACAAACCATTCCATTGCTTATTGAGCTTGAAACTTTCCTCTCTATGTGAAGACATTGTAGACCTAGTCCTGACCTTATCACATGCCCTACCCAACAACCTCATGGCTTTCACCTTCTGAGAAAAGAGTGTTCCACTCAAAACCACTTCAGGACTGGTCATGGTCCTTGTCTTGCCAGCCTCGATAGATGGGGTTTACTGCAGCCCTCTGTGTTTCTGTAGGATAGAGGAAACTATACAGCGCATTCTTGGCTGCCAGCCCACTCCACAGATACAACATGACCTCCAGGCAGCTGGACAGTATTACACCATGGAAAACCAGGGACTGAGGTGGACAGATTTCACAGATGTCTGGTCTTTATTGTGCATAACTGACACAGAACAGCAAAAACCCGCCAAGGCACCTAAGTGCTGTAAACGGTAACCCCCAAACCAACAACAGCACAACAAATACAAATAGTTTTTAGTACTATATGGGTTTTGCTAGTTCTTTTCTGACGGAGTCCATGGTGTGTTATCTCGATATCCATTGTGGTCATTTTCAAACTCCAGTGTCCAGTGTCTGACAAGATGCAATCTGTTTGAAAGGTATACATATACTGTATATTGTCATAGAAGGAGGATTTTATGAAAACAGCCTTTCTGGATCTAGCACTTACATTACATACTGTTTGACACTGTGAAAAGTTTCTTTTTGGTAATCTGCAAAAAGAAAAAACAAAAACTGCGAGCACACAAACTTGTTTACTTAAGTATGTGTTTTATTGGATGTACTCAAGCGATTACCTGAACCAAAAGATTTCCAAGCACAAGGTAAAATTTAAGGGGAGTTTTGGAGCTGTACCCCTAACTTATAACTTAATCTCTGCTTTTAATTGTTATTAGCTGCTATTTAGAAACGGCAATGCAGCCCACTGAATGTTCAGGACAACCTGTATGTGATGGCAATAGAATATACTAGTCACTGATCACCACATTGATGATTCTGGACTATGTTCATAGATCTTGTAGAACATGATGAACTCTAACCGATGTCATTGTGCAGGACATTAAAAGTGACAACAAAAACTCTGAAAATACTTATTGGGTTATTTTGGTGCACAAGGATGAAAGCCAAGAGGAACAGCGGTTGCTTAATGGTGCCAGATTAATTCCATGCAGCTCATCTGAATACAAATGAGGATTTAGTCAGATGAGCCATTACACTATTGCATGCAACACTTCTGATTTAAGTAGTATCTGCTTTATTATTTCTGAAATTCCACGGACCATGCCTAGAAAGGTTTGCTTAACAAATTCAAAGAATTCTTCATAGAATTCCAAAGAACAAATGAAAGCAGGAATTAAGAGTATAAATTAATGACATTTAGAATATTGGAAAGCTTTTGATAAAAGACAGCCATACTTCACAAATAAAATCAATAAAGTTCTCATTAAAGAGTCAGGTGTGCAGGTGATAAAAACTAGGAGAATGAGCAAGCCCTATGCAAGCAGTAAGACATTGACCTAGCAGATGATACTGTATAGAATGTAGACAAGTGCTGGGTGTTCCATGCTCTAGCAAATCCATATACTTCAGGTATGAAATGGGGGGAAATTAAGTTTGTAGAGGCAACTTACAGTATGAAAAACCATAGTTTTTTTTATGCTGACACATTTCCATCTTCTAGATGCTGTGGAGAAGCAGTAAAAAGGCAAATAAAATGTTAAAGATACACATTTTGAACTGGAGAATTCAAAGTGAGAGATGTCATGGTAATAATGCGCAATACACTACTAAGATATCATTTGGAAAAGTGTGACTGATTTTCGTCACCAAGATACTGCTGCACCGGAATCGGTACGGAGCTGAGTAATGAGATGAAAGAAATATTAGGCTAAAAAAATAACTTTTGTTAACAGGACTAATTGAAGCTGATACCCTGGCTTCTTTAAAGAAAAGGTTGGATGAGTAGTTAAGTTACTGAGATGGTCTGAATGACCCCCCTCTGATCTGTAACAGTTCTTATGTTTTAGAATGGGATCAAACCAAACATCTCTACTTGCAGTCTCTCAGCCGCTGACACACAAATGATAGAGACAAACCCGAGGGAGACACTTTGAAAACACCCGTGGCACTGAGGTCCTGATACACTTTCAGTGAGTTAGTATAGTGTTTCTCCGATGATGCACCATGCCACAGTCACACGCCTTCAGACATCAAGAGGTGTGCCATGGAATTTTGGAAAGGTCGCATGTGAGAAAAATGATAAATGAAAAAAAAGATTTATATTTATTTTAGTATTGGGAGGCATGATGGAGCAGTGGTTAGCATTCATGCCTTGCAGGGCTGGGGCCTGGGCTCAGTCCCGGACCTGGGATTCTGTCTGTGTAGTTTGCGTGTCCCGTGTTCATGTGGGTTTCCTCTGGCTGCTGTAGTTTCCTCTCACGGTACAGGGACATGCTGGAGTGCAAAAAGTTTTTTCAAGTTTGACAAAATAATCTGAGAACATCCAAGAGTGGTGAAGAGCTCCATGTTTCACTGGCATCAGTTCCAGACAGGTTAAGTCACCGTGCGCACAGAGGATACTTCAGGTTTAACAGTAAAGTAAGTTTTTTATCATTTGTTAATAATATAATTATATTAATAATGTATTTGAACCTGCAATGCATATATGTGTATGGGGAGGCGATGTGCAGCATTTTTTAATTTATGTAAGTGTGCAGTGAGAGGGAAAAGGTTGAAAAATATTGAGTGAATTTAATGTACAGCATTTTTGTACATTTGCATTCAGTTTAAAATGCAGTTTTGACAATGTGCATATTAGTGTATAATGGAAATGGCATTGAAATGGGTATTTTAGATTTTATATAAACAACTATAAGTATAGTGTCATGAAAACTATATTAATAATACAATTTTGTTGATGAGTGCAGCTATAATACGTCAATTCCCCATTGTCTGAATTTGTACAATTAGCCCTTTCAAATGGACTGAGAGCACATTATAGCACTCACTTCTAAAAACAGCACTGTGCCACAGATTTGACTTTTAAATAATTATTGCTAATGATGAATTTACTAATTAATGTTGCAAATACTTAAGTTTCGTTAAAACTTTACTGAGCTTTTATACTGTTTACTATACTGTCCTTATTCAACAGCAAATCCTCCACTATGTAGACATTTAACAGCCTACAGAAAAAAAGACACTGGAAGCCTAGCATCAAACCAAACAACCCCTTGCAGAATGAAGTGGGATAAAAATGTAATGCATTGCATATACAGATGCAGGCAAAATACATAAAATGGTGTTAGACCAAAATGAAATGTTTACACATTGTAACTGTCCTAGAGGAGAGGGATAGAAAGAGATCTTAGGATGCTGTGAGGCAGAATTGTTGCTATAGTAAGACAATTCAGACTTGAATGAAATTGCTCATCTTCTCGCCTCTAAGGTGTTTTGGTAACAGGCACTTTCCTCTTGGTCAGATCCAGGTTTTAATAGGTTGCATGAACCCTTTCTTTAAAAAAGTGCAGATAAAGCCAGCGAACTTTGAACTCCATTGATTTTATTCCTGCCACGGATATCCAGTTCAATACCAGTGGAGACACTTGGTACGTAAACAATAAAAACTAAAAGCTTAATTTTCAAAGCTTTTCTTAGCAACACACTGAAAATGACATTTGAAACAGTGGAAACACAGCTGGTTGTGGCTAAAATAATAAAAACCTATCCTAACTTCTAAGGTTTCTAAATATTGATTTTTGTTGGTACATGAGATAGTGTGCTGTTTAAAAAGATCTCTCTCTCTCTTTATCCAGCCTCTTATCCTAGAATTGCACATCTCTGGAAGTGATGCACATGCATCCTGATCCAGAAAAGAAGCCTTTTACTGCACTGTGGGGAAATTGTCTGTCCTGTTCCTCAGGTTGCAACAGAAGATCACATACCAGACTGCCAGCTCTACTGAGTTTACTCTGCCATTCTCCAGTAGGATTGGAAGATATTCCGATTCTGGCAGGTTTGGGAATTCTGGGGTTTGATTTATTTTAGGCAAGAATGATTGTCTATTCCCAGAGTATTTCTCACACTTATTGCTGCGCTGTATCTTTGTTTCTGCTTGTCCCTGCTGGCAGTGGGTGTCACGCCCGACATCCCTCCCTAGAGGGCGCTCCACTGCTCCCATTATTGTCCTTGTGATTATGTTCCCCAGGTGTACCCTCTTAGCTTCATTATTTATAGACTAGCTCCTCCAGTCCTCAGGGCAGGATGTCGCGAGGCCCACCTAGCACCAGGAAACCCTACGTCCGTCTCCTGAGGGCATAAGCCTCATCCCCGACACCTCCCGCTTCCTGAGCCCGGGGTCTGGAGGATCTCGCCCCGTCACCCTTGGACCTCCATGTTTTGTCTTTCCGTGTGTTCCCCTCTCCCGGGGATTTTAACCTTGTCGCGTCCCAGGATGGATTTCTCGCTGATGGACTCTTGGACTGTGCCCTGACCTGCCTTTGGACCCATTTGGATTTGGATGCCGTTCTGTCTTCCCCGTTCACTGTCTCACGGATTGTCACTATTATTTTGTGCACTATTAAACCCCTGTGTGTTCCCTTTTACCATGCCTCCTGTTTTCTCCAGCTCTTACCGCATCGCATAGGGTCTTCTACAAGATCTGACATGAATTTCAGTCCTTGTTCGTAACAGTGGGAAAACAGCTTGTCCTCTCTGGACTGCCAGGTCTGCCTGTGTCGCCCAGTTTCTATGGCCAGATTGAGGTCACTGAGCCTGTACTTCATCAGAGTCTATTTCTCTTACTGGTCTATTGCTGTTTCTTACTGTGGTCAGACACTCAACCAATCTGTATTGTCTTTTTAGCGTCATATACTGTAGGTTGCATTGTGTTTGTGTGTGTTTTCAGCTTTTGCTGTGATTTGCAGACTTTGATTTGTGTTTTAGCAATGCTGTGCAGGGTCTTATGGTGGTAAGAGTTATGGTCACTGTTTTTTAGGTGTAACCAATTTATTGCTGTCTACAGTGTGTAGAGCCCTTTGGTGTTTTTCTCTGCACATGAGGAATGATTTTATAGAGCTCTGATTAGGACTTCTATGGGGTGTTTGTCCAATTTAGCGTAATCCTGAACCCCAAACTTCACTGTCATAAAGGGCATCGGGTTGGATCAAACTTTCACTTTCAAAAAGCCGTATGCAGTAAGTCAAAATTCACAGATTTACTGATTGTCAGATGAAGGTATGTGTAGCTTGGTGCGTGTTCCAACAAATTGTTGCTCAGTTTGAGGAGGTACCTGTTTGCCTGAGGTCTGACCAGTCCAGTAGTAGCGGGTGGTTTCCTAGGTGGTCTCCAGCAATCTGCTGCTTGGAAGCAGATTTTTACCTGCATGACACACTGAAGGGAAAGAGTGAGCAAAGGAGAGAGAGGACTGGACTGAGTTGAATGTACATGTATTTTATATTCTGAAGCCAATAAGCAGTTTAGCTGTCTGGATCTACTGCAAATAATTTTATGTATAAGTTTATGTATTTATTTGAAAATGAACAAGTAATAGGTTTATTCCATACTAAAAAAGAGAAGAGAGAAAACACATTTTTGCTATGAAGCCTTCTTCAGGTGTGAGAAAGACAGGGTAGAGAGCAAAGATTAAATAGCACAGAAGCTGGGAGAGGGGAGGAGGCAGGAGGGGCAGAGAGGCCACTCAGAAAGTGCAGAAGGGTGAAGAAAGGTGTGAAGTCAAAACCTGCGTGAGAATAGAGAAGATTACACGAAGTCGGTCATTGAGAGAAGGGGGAAGCTGTGAATCTAGTTCCAGGATAAGTTCCGTTTCTGTTTTCCTGCAATGGGAGTTGAGAAAATTATTTTAAAATGAGCTCAGAGCTAAGTTTTTGCTTCATGTTTTATTCCTATGCAATATATGAAGTCAGTTTTTGACTGTTTTGCTGCTTTTGTGCTTCTGTTTTTTTTTTGATGCCCTGCCTGCTTTAAAAGATCCCTGACTCCATGTCACACAGTGTCTTCTAAAAGCACTCAACCCAGTCTTGCTATATGATGAGTTGACTGAGCCCTCTAGTGTCAGATATCTGCCATTCTTCTACAGATTGCCCTGGGAAAAATAAAATACAATGTTCACCCCGAAGAGGACAATTGAATGAAAACTGTCAAGATTAACTGCATTAATTAAACCAACCCTGTAATTTAGCAATCTTGAATTCATGTTGATATAAATTTTCAACTCTTATCAATCAAAAGCTTGACAAGATAAGCTACTATATACATAAGTATATATTACCGAGTGTAGTTGATCCATCACATTTTATCAATCACATGTTCATGCAATAATTAATGGATATTTCAATATTTGACAAAAACTGTAGTGCAGGCACAATCCAATAACAGGTGCTTACCATGCAGTATGTGTGGGTCCTTATGCCTCTGTAAAGTTACGGGGAGACTATACTCTAAAATGGCCTTGTCCTTTGAATGAGACATAAAACTGAGGTCCTGAATCCCTGTGGTAATTATAAATCCCAGGAATTTTCTTGAAAAGAATAGGGGTGTAACCCTGGTGTCCTGGCCAAATTTCCCCCTGAATTTTACCAGTCATGGCCTCCTTATTATCCCCATCTCTGAGCTGGCTTCATCACTGCTGTCCTCTCCACTGATAGCTGGTGTGTGGGGAGTGTACTGGTGCTTTATGGCTGCCGTTGCATCATTGAGGTAGGGCTGCACACTGGTGGTGTTAGTGGGATTCCCCATTACCTGTAAAGTGCTTTGAGTGGAGTTTCCAGAAAAGGGCTGAATAAATGTAAGAATGATAATATTATAATAAGTTCTCATGACCCATTCAATGTTATTGTTTCATTATATGTTTGTCAAGGGTGTTATTTACTGTGAATAAAACAATAGCATATCATCTTTGAAAGTAAATATGTGAGTGGTGTCAGAACTCCATATGGAATTTACACTCCTTACATAAGCAATACAACACCCCCTGCCCCCACACAAAAAAACAAACAAGATTTTAAAAACAACACAAAAAATCATTCTGTTGAAAATGACATGACCTGGGAATGTAGTATTACAACAGGCTAAATATATAAATTTGCCAAGACCTGGAGGTATGTAACATTTTGTACAAGTAAATTATATTCCATCATTTGTCCATTTTCTAACTGCTTTATCCAACACAGATTCACAGGGGAGCTGGAGCCTCCCAAGCAAGCAACAGGCACAAGGGAGGGTACTCCCTGGACAGGACACCAGTCCATCGCATGACACGCAAACACACAAACTCACACCAGGGCTACTCTTCCTGGAAGCTGATGCACCTACCAGTATGTGTTTGGACTGTGGGAGGAAACTCACACAAACCAGGGAGAACATACACACTCCTCACAGACAGTACCCCACATCTGGAATTGAACCCAGGGCCCCAGCACTGCAAGGCAGCAGTGCCAACCACTATACCACCATAAAACCCACACTTATTTTGTATGTATTTTACTATGTATGTATTTTTAACTAATGATAGCTTTTACATTTTGTCTCCACCAGATGACACTGTTGGTCTTTGTAAGTTTATCCTTTTTTGTTTTGAAGACCCCAATAACACTACAGTGATTCTCCAGCATCATCTAACAATTTGTAAAGAGGTCATCTGATTCTGTAAATACTGTCAACTTGACAAAAGCATAGCAATGAATAACACAGAGGTTTCATATAGTGTAATTTTACAATGTAAAAAATTCTTTTTACAGAACATATCGTGCTAAGGAATATTACAGTTGTGCCTGGCTGATTTAGGTTTTGCTGATGAGTTTACAATAACGATTAGATTAAGTAAAGAATAAGTTATAGGACACATAATATTCCTTCCCTTCCTTTTTGATAACCAATTAATCCAGAGCAGGGTTCTGCTGAATCGGTTCCTAAAACGGCAGACAATGGGTGGAACAAAGGAGAAGGGAATAGGATACCATTCACTCTGCATCACAGGTCGCACATGGTGACATCTTTAAGACATCTGTCAAAGTTATGTTTTGGACTGTGGGAGAAAAACTGAGCACCCAGACAAAAACCCATATGGTCACAGAGAGAACATGCACACCTCACACAGACTGGACTTGAACAGGGGCAGAAAGGACACCTCCTTGCCACCAGCAGGAACACAATGTTGTACGTTGTGAATGTACGTTGTATATTATATCATGAACAATTGTTGTTGCTGGTTATTCCTCACGTGTCAAGTTCAAGTTTGCCATTATACTCCTACACAGCCATATGGTATAATGAAATGCTATTTAGCTAGCTCTCAGACGGTAAGTAGTGCAAACAATACAATTGTGCACGAAAAGAAAGACCGAGACAACCGGCAATGTGCAAAACAACAATAGTTGTGCAAAATCATGTCAACAGAATGAAATAAAGGATACAAAATTATGGAGGGTAAACATCTTGACATGTGAGGTAGAGGTAGATTTCAATGTGTGTTTGAGTTTTGATAAAGAGAGAAGGCACTGTGAGTGTTCAGATCGTAGGTGAGAGAGGCAAGGAGTTTAATAGTGCGGGGGTAAAAACTGTCTCTGAGTCTGGTAGTCCAGACCCAAATGCTACCAAATGATACTGTTTTCCAGATGGTAGATGGTCAAACAGTCTGTAGCTGGGATGTTTGGGGTCTTTGATGATGCTTAGAGCTTTCCTTAAGCACCGTCTGTCATAAATGTCCTGAATGGATGGGAGAGCAACCCCAGTGATGGGCTGGGCAGTTTTCACCACCCGCTGTAGGGCTTTGCGGTCAGCAATACTGAAGTTGCCATACCACACTGTGATGCAACCTGTCGGTATGCTTTCTGTAGTGTATCTGTAAACGTTAGCGAGGATCTGGGGAGATATCTTAGCCTTCTTCAACCACCTTAGGAAGTACTGTACAGGCGCTGTTGCGCTTTCTTAATCAGATAAGTGGTGTTGAGAGACCAAGTGAGGTCCTCGGTGATATGGACACTAAGGAATTTGAAATTACTGACCCTTTCCACTTCAGTCCCGTTGATGTGGATAGGAGTATGACCATTTTGCAGTTTTCTGCAAAATGAGCTCCTTGGTTTTTCTGATGTTGAGGGTGAGGTTGTTGTCCTCACACCACGTTGTAAAGAGATTGACCTCCCTGTAGGCCTTCTCATCATTTTCTGTGATCAGACCTACAACTGTGGTGTCATCTGCAAACTTGTTGATGGAGTTGGTGTTATGTTTGGCCTTGCAGTCGTGGGAGTAGAGCATTGGACTAACCACACAACCCTAGGGGACCCCATTGTTCAGAGTTAGTGTGCCAGAAGTATGGTTTCCAAGCCTTTTTGATGGTCTTGTGACTACACAGCTAGAGAACATATTCTCTTTTTCTTTTTGATATTAAGTGCTGATAAATAAACCATTAGTTGTGGAAGTACAGTATATGTGTGTTTTGAGTTGTTTAAATATAGCATGGATATTTTTATTTTAAATCTTTAATTTTAGCATGAATAAGAATTTTAATCTGAAAAGCTGTTTCTCTTCTAGTTTTTCATTGTGGAATTAACTTTTACTTGTTCTTTTGCAGCCAGTGCATGCTGATGCAGCTACCTACTTTATTCTTATGCTTTCAGTAGCTAATTGTATCCACTAACCAACATTTCTATTTTCCTCCATTCCCATTTCGCTCAATGTGTTCCTTAATCTCATCTCATGACTATATCAGTTGGACAGAAATTAATCATTAGCTAAATCCTTCAACACCATTACATATATGTGGCTATGATACTAAAGGATCCATATAGTTTGAAGACCACTTTTAGCCATTCCAAAAACAATTGTTTTAATTTAATTGTTGTTATAGTCATATGTAGTTAATAATTACTTACACTTGTACAGAACTTTTCTGCACACTCCACTCAAAGCTCTTTACAGGTAATGGGGATCCCCTCCACCACTGTCAGTGTGTATCTCCACCTGGATGATGCGACAGCAGCCAGAGTGCGCCAGTACGCTCCCCACACACCAGCTCTCAGCTGAGATTTTTAGTGACCATGGAGAGTCAGGACCTTGGCTTTACATCTCATCTGAAGGACGGTGCCTTCTGTTCGCAATATAATATTCCCATTACTATACTAGAGCATTAGGAACCACACAGACCATAGGGTGAGCACCCCGTATTGGTCCCACTAACACCTCTTCCACCAGCAGCCTTAGCTTTCCCAGGAGGTCTCCCATCTAGGTACTGGCCAGGCTCACACCTGCTGAGCTTCAGTGGGCTGTCAGTTGTGAGTTGCAGGGTGATATAGCTGCTTGTGTATGTGTCTAAACCACAATTCTTATGTACCTTAATTATTTTCCCTTATTTGCAAATGCTCTGCATGTTTCTGTCCACAAACTTCACGTTCTGCCGTGTTAAATGACTCTGCTATGGTCACAATGCTGTATGGGCAAAATTATTCTGTATATCTGTGCAATGTTTTAATCAAAAGTAAAGCCCTGCAACGTAGAACCATAAATGTGTTTACATTCTATAAAATGAAATTTTATTTCAAGAATAGGCACTTGCAGTAGCTGTATTATACTAAAGAAAAAATATTTTCATCACATAAAAATAACGTTAAAAATTACACATTATACCTTTGACTTATACAAATTAATTTAGCGCATAACTAAAATGTAAACATCAACTTATTTCAAAACTGAGGTTTTGCTCGACACATTAATAATGGTAATTACAGGTTAACATTTATAATGTAAGCTGTGGATTTTCCAGGTGGAATACAGTAATGTGAAGGTAATAATCATAAGAATGAATCTATCCAGAGTGCAGACTGTATAAACAAATATGACAAAGCTGTCTAGCCTTAGTCCCTGACCATACAATGAATTTCCTGAACATTGATGTATTCATGAAGTTCAGTAAATAAGAAGCTAGCTCAATTACATAATTAACTTCTGCAGTACATATGATACAGTACCTAGCTGATGTTTCATATATCTTCAAAATAGCAAAATATAGTTTTAAAATATCACCAGATTGCGTATTATCTACACATCCTTAGGCCATGATTCCTAAATCATGAAATTGTATGTACTTTGAACTAGTCACATGTTTGTCAAACACTCAGATACAAAAGTTTTTTTTTTCCTCCTATATTGCAAGAGGCAATATACTGTATAGTTCAATCACAGTCTGCAAGATGTCTGTGTCAGAAAGCCCCCATCTCGGCTCACAATGCAGGCAGGGTGGTGGGGTTTTGAGTCAGGATGGCTGTTGATGGGGTGAACCTGGAGCTGATGCGAATGAGTAATTAGCACTTGGATGAAGTGAAATTACACATGAGGGAAAGGCGTTGGTAGGATAAGCTATCATGCATTTGACTCACAAACTGGGCAAGAAAACATTGACCCATGTCTACTAGTTCATGTCTGTGTGGGGAAAGTTGAAGTCGTGCATGAAATCCACAGAACTTCTAATTTTGCACATTTTCTTAATTTTATTGTGCAGTGTTGAATTATTAACCATTTCTGCCATTGGGGGTCTAAAGCAAACTCTTAACATGATACCTTTGAAATTATTTCAATGAGTCAGACCAATTAATAGATTCATAGACTTTTGATTCCTCTTGCCTTTGTTGCTGCGCCCGAATACTATTTTTAATATACTGCATAGTGCTAAACATCCCCCTTCACGTCTCTCTGGAACAATGTGCATCCACTAATATTATATTATCTTCATCATTTTCAGTTAGCTTTGTTTCTGTGAATCCAATAACTTCATAATTGCCTACTAATGTGGTAGCCTATATTTAATTTAATTTGTTTCTAATATTCCTACAATTTAGGTATAAATGCTAGGAATTTAATTACCTGATTCTAAGTTCCCTCTCTGGGTTTTCACTCCCCATGTACAGTAAATTCCTTTTTGAGTTTTTTTTGGTTTCTTGCTCATTCCACACTAGTGTAAATGTTTCTGAACTTCCTTGTAGCCTTTCATACTAAGAGGACCAGTACCCATCTTATTGACTGTAGGTGTAGCCCTTCACATCTGTATAGTTTTCCAGCTGGAAAGAAAAAAAAAGGTTTCTTTTGCACACCACGTGCTCATCCATGAGTTGTTTACAGGCTAACATTTGAAGTTGTTTGACTTTGCTTTGTGCAAAGGATTCCTAAAAAAGGTTTTTACTCCCATTCATCAGTTTTATGCCAAAATGTTATTTGTTCTGGCTGGAAAGTGTACTGTTTATTTCTATTTCATGTATGACCATGCCCTCATGGACAGAAACAACTGGGTAGTTGCCCACACTAGCTAGCAGTCGGTTCAACTCTGCGGTCAATATCGTTCATCTTGGCTTCATTGCAACAGCAATCTATTGTTGTCTCACGGTTTCACTTGATGTGCTCTGGAGAATGGAGTCTCCAACACCCACCACTTCTATTTTTGGATTCTTAGTTGAGACCAGTGACTGAGATTTCTGGTCGGCACTGGAAGTGTCCTGGCCTTGAGCTCCCACATCTGGTTCCAGGTTCTGGAGTGGGCCCAGTTTATTTAGTGACGTGATGTGGGGTGGTATTGTTTGGGTGTGGTGGTGAAATGTATTTCCTTCTACAACCTGGTACTGTCTTCTGACAATGCATTTCTACATGTTATTTCTCTGACAATCTCCTTTCTAAATATCCTAATGAATACACCTCCTTGAATATTGGTTTTGCCAATTTCTCAATCTCTGTAAGCCCTTTGGATTTCCTGGTGTTCCTTATTCTGTGCATTGACCTTTACATTTGTGGTGTGGATTTTTACCACAGATGAAGTTTTGTTCTTGGAGATCTTCTCGGGTTTTTCACATCACACAAACTGCACATCACTTGTTTAAACATCATATTTTGACAGATTAAAATTGGCCCAGGTCTCCTGGTGACAAACAGATCCTAAGAGCATCTGAAACGGACACAAATGCAGTGTACGACAGGTGAGATGCTCACAGTATGTTTGGGACAAAACAGATCTCTAAACCAATGCTCATCCAGAGGGAGCATTTCTCCCTATATTAAATAAATGTATAAAAATATAATAAAGAAACAAAAAGTGGTTTCTATTGTAGGTGGAAACAACAAAGAGAAAATGTTTCTAAAAATGTGAAAATGCACGCACTTTTCTAAGTTTAAAGGATGTCTCTTTTGATCTCAGTTTTTTGTAAGGTTTGATCTGTCAGGGAGGGAGGCCTAAAGTGCTGAAAGCCTGGTCTGTAAAAGAAGGCAGCCACTCACAGAGATGCTGCTTTTGTCATTGGAGGTGGGGAACGTGTGTGAGATGGCCCGTGATATACAGAGTGGACCTCTTATGCTAGCTGATCAACTCTTAACTAATGTATTCATTAGGGTGTTTAGAAATCTTTTACACAGGTCTCGGCCTGTTCACACCTTCTGCTCAACAGTGTTTGGTTTGAGTTCAGGCATTGGCAACCCGCATAAAATGTCTTTCTTGGATATGGTGGCTTCTGTCACATGCCTGCAATACATCTCATCTTTTCTCAGTAAAGGCTTCGTTCTTGCCACACATCCATACAGGCAGTTTTGTGTAAGGACCAGGATACTATCGATGTAGAGTATGACTACTACCTGAGACAAGGAACTCTGCCAATCCTTCACAGACGGCACAGTTGAGTCCCCAGAAGGCACCCTAATCAGTTCCCCATCTGCCTGGCGGGGTAGTAGCATTGGAGTGGTTTGATGGATGTACTCAAAGGGATAAGGAAATCTTCTTATCTGTAAGGACTTCTTATCTGTGCCTTGCTACCCACCACATTATCCCTGCTTTGTTTCAAGACATCCTAGGACCAAGAGCATCATGGGTGATTTGTTGCATCACCAGGGAGTTGCCTTGAAATTAGTACCTATCTGAGAGGCCTTAATGAGACTTATTAATTATTTATTCTTACCTTTTTGTATCTGAGCTGATTTTACTGTACTAATAGTTTGGTATACAGTACCCCATGAATGCAAAATATAAAGAAATTGGAACTATATTGTAGTGTCATGATTGCAGACTCAAACAGCAACAAAGAGGGGAAACTTGGTAGTGATTAATCTTGCCAAGGCATTGTAGGTATCCTTAATACCCATGTAGCACACAACATTATTTTAAATTGTGTGTTAGTGACATATCTATCCTGTACTCAGAGAGTAATAAATAGGTTTTTCTACAATGGGATATGGTGGCTCAATGAGTGCTAACTGCCTTTAAAGGGTATGATGTCATTGTAAAATAAATAATGGAAAAGCAGAATACCATTTATTAGGGCTAATTTATATTGTAGTTTGTGTAATATTTTTGACTCTGTGTAACTAAGAGTTACTGTAGGTATGCACTAACTAGTTAAGTAGTCAACAAATATCTACCTTTGTAACCTATGTCCACACACAATGTTGCATTTTTGTATTACTTTTGGATTGTGAAATGTTCTGTTTTTGACTTTTTGCTGAGTATTTTGACTTTTATTACAGCTCATATTCTTCTTGTTCTTTAACTGGCGCCATCCATCCACTGAACTTGTGCAGTAACTCCCGATTGTGTTTTTGGGTCTGGGGCTCACAGCATTGCTGCCTGTACCCGCACTGCAGCCCTTTATCTTTCCTGCCTGTGCTGTGCTCCGCTGGAGGTTTCATGCGGATGAGAAGAGTGGCGCTCGTCTCAGAGCTGTCACCGCAAGCCAGCAGATTCCAGGGGAAGCTGCACCCGTGGCCGTTCTGCCAGGATCCGGGAGAGTCTTCTCCAACTACTCTCAAAACTTTTTGTTCAAATCCAAGTTTATCCCAAAAGTTTTCAATGCGTACCGCATTGGACAACATGGCGGCTGCGGCTCTCTGATGCCCGGATGGTTCGGATTCTGCCTGCACAGTGCAGCTCCAGCAGTACTGGTTGAGGAAGTGAGAATCCACTGTTCTTACAGCCTAGTGATCTACACGAACACGCGGCACATCCTTCACACATGATATAGGTTCAGGTTATTTTTAGAAACAGGATAACCTTCACGGAGAGATCAGATCTTCTTTCCCTATTACACTATTTTAAAAAACTATGGCTTTCATGCATTTTTTTCTAAGGTAATTGGTTTGCAATTTTCTCTGTCAGGTGCTGTTTGAAGATTAAGGTTTTGGGTGCTGTCAACCTGAAGTCAGATGTTAGATGTTTCAGATACTGTATGTTGCTTCAGAGTAGCTAATGTTAGTAGAAGCTTTTGCTCCTCTGAGGAGCTGCCAGATTTCCTATTTTTTCTGTTTGGTCCCAGGTTGTTACAGCTGGCCCACATACTCTTTTAACACTTGCATGATGTCTAGGGATCATTCGGCTGTCTTTCTGAACTGTATAAATGCTGCAAGCAACATGGTCTTTTGCTTCTGACATGTTTGGTGGAAAAACGGTTTACTCTTCTAAATCTTCCTTTTCAATCAATCAATCATCCAGTTGGAGAAGAAAAGAGAAGTTGTAAAACATGGAACATAACTACATCTTAGCCGAAAGAATCACACAATTTTAGAAGTACATTATATAACATTTTTTTAAATGTTTTAATATAAATGATAATTTATCATTACTAATACTTGAACAATGGAGATTCAGTATTAAGAAGACCGGCTCACAGTGTTTTATTTTTTCTGTTCTGTTATTGTTTTCTTAAATTTTGAGCATTTCAACGTACAAACTAACTTTTGGAGAATTTGTTTTTCATTTTACTTCATTGCCTAAACAGCCAAACAATCTTATTTCTTCTGAAGTATTGAAGTATTTTTTTACAAACATCACCACTCAAACTAAATTCAAGACCATATTCTTTCACATTGTTTCTGTCAGTTTGTAGTTGACCATGAACAAAGAATGTTGTAAGGTGTCAGCTATGTAATAATACAGACAGTAAATTGTTTATGGACCATGAGAGGTCAGTAATTCCTTTTGGATGATTTAGGAGCTGGGAGGATTCATCCTTGTTGTTCAGTCAAAAAGCACTGCCTCTGAATAGGCAGTAAAAAAAGCCTGCGAAGCAAAAGGAAGAAAACATTATTGACTCAACAAATTTTGAATTTGATCAAGAGTGGTCTGGTTATACCAAATTCAAATAAATAAACTTTTAAGAAACTGTAAAGGTTGGTTGTGTATCAAAGTCCTTACCTTTTAATTGAATGTTAGTAGTCATTAGTTCACCCTGTTATCCTGACATATTTACTGATTTTCTCCAGCCTGTTTAAAGCAGGACAGTATTATAAGAAAAAGGAATTGGGAGACAAATAGCAAAAATGATTTCAACATGTTCCGATAATGGTCTTATTTTCCAGCTTTTACATTTTTTCCTTTTTAGTCTCTACATTTTGAGTCAGTTGGATTTTAATCAATTTTGTTACAATTCTCACCGGATGGATTCCCAGCACTTGGCAATTAAACAATTAAATTTAATCAGCAAGGGCAACTCAGCAAGTCACCCTCATTTTACACATTGATTAAAAACAATTCATTAGTGGCTTACAGGTGCTTTTAGAAATCTTGCTTATAAAAGTTCATCTGATACGAAGGTCAGAGGTTGCAGTAAAACACCAAACTGTAAAAAAATTAGAAGTTAAGGGTTTTGGACAGGTTAATTGAACATAGTAAAAATATTAAGGATGAAAGATTGTTACTAAACAAAAGATATACTATATATGGAGTTCTCAATCCACTGCCTCCTCCACAGTAAAAGTTACTTATTGTACTTTGTACAATGCTCAGCCCCTGATATGGATATGTAATTTTCAAAGAGACCGGGTGATTTTAAAACCACGTCTTTTTAATCACACAGCACAAACTAGTTTTTTTTCTTGAACAAAAAAGTTTTTTTAGAAGAGAAAGTTCCTTTTGTGCAGCAGTAATATCAATATAATAGAATAATACTGATTTTGTTTGCTCCCACCACAAGGTAGGTATTTACTTGGGTATCTAAATTCACTTTAAGATCAGAACAACATTTGTGCTTTGCCTTTTCTTACAAGTCTGAAAATATACTTACTGAGGTGTTCATACTGTATGTTAGCAGTAAAATTGGAATAGAGTCTGGAGTGGGAGAACAAATTGCATTACCACGTGCAATTAAAATGCTAAAATGCAAATCATTAGGACATGCAAATAACCACTTAATCAATGCCTAATAAATGAAACAAGTGTGAATCAAATCATACATTAACTTACAATAAGAAATTTGACATAAACGTAACTTCAAATGTTATTGAAAAGACCCTTTAACAGTAATTATGTACAGTATATTGGATTGAGTAAACTAATTATAACTGGTCATTTAAGTGGTCATTTACAACGTTTTGTTCTTTACATTTTTAGTTTTTAGCTTCAGGAGTATATTGACAAATTTATATAGGCTTGATAACTATATATTAATTTGATCCAGAATTTATAGTTTTCACTTCTGTGCTGGCAAATATGAATTGTCAGCTTTTATTAAGCTGACCGTATTGCTTAAATCTTATGTTGAAGAGTTTGGGGATGACAGTTTTAAATTAAATTTTATGTCCAATGCCCTTTTCAACACTTTCCAAACAGAACCCATTTCTGTGACATGAAAAACCAAACAGCAATGCAGAATGAATTTTCAATAGACAAAAACAGTGAAAATCAAAAATCCAGAAAACACTTTTAGTTTTTTGCAAAATTCAATATATTTTGTTTCAATGGGGAAGTTTAATCACCGTGTGAAATTGTGAGAGTTGAAATGATTGTCATTTTGAAGATGGTGGAAATATAACCCGCTGGGGAAAAAAAACACTTCAGAAAATATAGTACTGGTATAAGCCCTGCAAGTAAAAATGTTCTCGATGTATGCATGATGTTAAATTAGATTTTGTCTTAATAATGCAATCCTGAACTTAATCCCAACCTCTTTGAAAAATAGGTTTTCTTCCTTATTAGTAAAAGTAAATGAAAATTCTCTCAATTGAATTGTTAAAAAAGCACAAAAAACAAACAAACAAATAGATAGATAGACCAATAGATAAATGGTCTTTTTACCATTTTATTGCAATAGGCCAGTCAACTGAGAACAAACTCTCACGTGTGATGTTGACCAGGAGATCGAATTTCTGTATAGTGTATCAGGATAGCTTCTGGAGCAATTTGGAAGTACCTTGCTCAAGCACACAACATCAGTGTCCCATCAGGAGTTTGAACTCATGACCCTCCAGTATTGAGTTCAGAGATCATACTTATAAATGTTTGTGACACAAAGTTTGCAGGATCATACTATAGTCTGTAGCTCTGGCAAAAATCCAGTAAATGCCATGAATTTTCAGATACAAACATATAAAGAGACTGAGCATTCAGCTAAAATGAACTTGTATTGTTATATATTGTAGACTGGTTCTTTAAATGTTATTCTGTCAGATAGTTTCAGGATATTGAAATGGAACTTATTTCATAATTGAGTGTTATTATGGTGTAATGAATCTCTTGCTAAACATGTTTGAGTGAATCCTGAGATTTTCTGCAGGAGTCTTTTTTTTCCAATTTTAATTAATTAAATATTAGATGGTAACATAATTGTGTTTTCTGCTGACATTTTCAGTGAAGCTCACTCTGGTTCTATGGTTCTCCTGGGAGTGGCACTACAAAACTGATAATTACATTAAATATACATAGACAATAAAGAGTGTGTTTACATAACTATACCCATAAATATCTGATTGAGCAGACATTGTTCTCGGGTCTCTTTTAAGCTGCTCTCCAAGGAATGCGATTTTAATGACATGATGGTTTAAAAGATGTTGCTCAGTCTTGTTCCATATTTAATTAACTTTCCTTTTTTAACGTGTGATAGTAGAGAGACAATAACAAATAGCTCTGAACAGAGAAGGGAGCTCTGAAACATGAGCAAGACCTTGTCATGCTTTGTGAACCATTTACAATACAAGATATGCAAAGAAGAGGCAGCAGCATTGGGAATAGCAGAGCCTCCTGGGGCTCCATTATGAAGCATTTCGTAGCTTCCAAATAAGAAAAAAAATTAGCAACTTGCATTCAGTAACAAAGTATTTATTGTGCATCCAGACCTGACAAAAAATGATTTTGGCTTTTTACTTGAGATGTGTCATAGACTGTTTGGTATACAGGCCACACAGCCCAATAGACAACAACCAGATGGTACTATCGTATTAAAAATGCTTGCACACAAGAGCCAGTTTTCTTGCTTCTCAATATACTTAACATAATGTTAAATAAAATTATTGAAACATATGATGAAAACTACACAGCATAATTCAGACCTGTCACAGTTTCTGATACTATGTTAAGAATATGCTGATCAAATATAGTTTTATGCATAATATTTATCTATGCGAATTACTTTTTGCTAATAATAAACCGAATAATCACTTGATTAACCATGCTTTCAACTGTTTAGTCCATATAACAAAAACACAAAATAATTTATTTTTAATAAAAAAATTTAAAGATGCCATCAAATCATTGACTTAACAAAATATTGGATACCTGTTATTTTATTTTTAGAGTAACTGAGGTTTTAATTAAACTGATTACTCATCCAGCAAACAATTGGCATATCCAAGGCAATCAGAAATGATAGTGAACCCAAAGAGGACTTTCAGCACATAACAATGGGAAATCTACAACGTAAATGTAAAGTTCTCTCAGTGGCTACGATGCCACTCTTCATTACAGACTGTTAGACAGCATTGCAAGTCTCCATATTTCAGTTAGGGAAAAATGGTCACATCTGCAAAATCTGAAAATTAGCACATCTGTTGACCATCTTTACAGCCTTTGTCCTTGGTATGGTTTCTGTATAGGCAGTGTGTCCTGCCCATTTAAAACCAGATTACAGCAGGTATCTAGTAATCCATGCATTGTGTAACACCTGTCTCAAAACAACGGATCAATGGAAATCAACCGATACTGTGGGACAAATCTATCTCGGTGAGTAAGCATTGCAGATGAACTTCAAGAAAAGATTAATTTCCACCACAAGTCAGGTGAGGACCCATTAATAGCAGTGCGCTACCTCCTCATCTCCTTTAAAGAGGACTACAAAACACTCAAGGGACTATGTTTCCACTGTCTATCTCCATGATACCTTGAGCCTGTAAATATAGGTTCCAACATGGAAGAAGGTTTTTCATTCATTACATATGAGTCCATGTTCTTGTCTTTTATTTTGCAGTTTATAACACTCTCACTGAGTGCCCACTAAAAGCATAAATTGCTGCTACTGTATATTGAGCCACCTGTTAGCCAGTGTTACCATATTGTAGGTGACACTTCAGAGTGCATTTGACTGGTCATACCAGTTTGCACAAAAAAAAACAAATTAATGTCCTTCCTCAGAGATTGTCTTTAACTGCTCCTTTTTAAGCTTCCTATGACCACAAAGTGGAAATTCATCTCTGTTGATGATGGTACCATTCCACTTCACTCAAGCTTGTAAAGTATCAGTGGAAGAAACCACAAGTCATTAATGACATGAAATTGACTGCAGAGCACCTCAAAGGCTGCCTCAAGTGTCTTTTCCATGTGGAGTTTCATTTCCTTCTGCAAATTCTCCATTTCTGTAAGCGATCATTTTATCACACAAGATGCTGAACAAGACTTCCTCAGCATCGCCCCCAAACAGCCACTAACTTTTAAAATCTGTTATATAACATCAAAGCCGAAAATAACTTATATGCCAATCCGAGAGTTTCTACTTAGTGGGAAAAAATGTCTCCAATTTACACTCATCTACTGCTCAGTTGTAGGCTGTTCTAGTTCCAACTGTCTGAACTCCCTCACCGCACACTAAGTATGGAAGTTAAATTAACTGCTTTTGTCTTGTCAGGCACCTTTCATGCCTCACAGGCATACCAGTATTTTGCAGTATTAATCCAAGTTCAAAATTACTGTTCAGGACTTGTGACAATCCATTTCCAGTGCATCCCAATTTAGTCTATCCACCAACAGCCTTCTTGAGATATTCACCATGATCTACCTTCCCACATTCCTAACTTCCTAACACAGAACGGACAGGATCAAAGTATCATCTTTCACCCAACTGTCTGTCAAGTCAATGTACAGTAGCTGAGCAGTACTAAACATTTATATTGGACAGGGACTGTGTCCCTTAAACCTCAAAAGTATTCATGAAGACAATTTTTTTTGCAGCCGAATAAAAATAAAATCCAATATCATTGCATCAGGCATTCATTGCTTAATTTTCAGTTGGAATTAGGCTATGCATGCTGGTGATGACTCAGAAATAAGACTGGAGCTCTAAGATAAAATTAGTATGTTACTCAAAGAGTTGGAGAGGTTGTAAGAGGTTGAATTGAAGTACAAGGATTTGTTAAACACACAAATGATCAAAATTAGTGTTCTTTGAGACAACCATCACCTTAAATCAAAACCTCTTCCTCTAAATTCTTAGATTGCACTCAATGCATTCAGTGGACATACTTATTAGACAATTTACAAGGGAACAGGGGACTGTTTTCATAAACTAAGCAATCCTCTGCAGGTTTGTCTGCCTTCTAGACTGATACCAAAAAAAAAAGGGAAACAGTCATTGATCCTTAATAAATATCCAGGCCAA
Source organism: Atractosteus spatula (assembly GCF_055471065.1). Classification (NCBI taxonomy): domain Eukaryota; kingdom Metazoa; phylum Chordata; class Actinopteri; order Semionotiformes; family Lepisosteidae; genus Atractosteus; species Atractosteus spatula. The sequence goes on from NC_142711.1 coordinate 631,978, forward strand.
TAATAAAAAAAGAGTAAGTAGTTTTGTTTGGTGGATTTAGAAAATGGATTATAAATAGTTCCACATAAATAAAAATACAGCTCCCCTCCCTAAATGGAGTGTTGGTCCCTTTTGTGCCCAGTAGCTGTCAGGTCAAGTGTAGGCTGTAGCTCCATCACTCCTGTCTTGACGCTTCTCTCCTCCTACTATGTTCTTTACATACGCCTTCACTCTCCCTTGCAGTCTAAATTTGTACACCAAATAGTCATGGAATATGGTGTTTGTTTCTCTGATGCAAAGACTGTTACGCTTGGAGTCTGCGCATTTTCCCAATTTGGTCATCTTCCAACATAACCTTGCATGGACCCAGTTTGTTGCTAATTTACTGTTCTTCCTTTCCAATTGCTCTAATTTATTTTAGTCCCCTTTTGGTTCTGATTGCAAGTCTTTGGTTCTGATTGCAGCCTATAAACTGATTGATGAGGTACTGAATGTTTCTTCTGTCAACATTCTGCAGTGTAATCAGCAAGGCACATTTAATTGTCTCCTATACACAGCAATGATAATCATCATCTTTATGTTATATAGCTCCTTTAAAGGTGGCTTCTCTAGAGTAGAGAGTAGTAGAGTAGTTTATTGCCATATGTACACGTACAGTACATTGGAATTCTTAATCACGCTTAATCACGCTGATCTCTCGGGACATACACAGTACAACAGACAACACCACACAATGTAGACAACAGGAACAATAAATATGTTTAGGAAAAATGATTATGTAGTAGTGAGAATAAAAAGGTAGACCATGTAAAAAGTGTGTAGTGCAGATGCGTATTAAGGCACTATAGTTAGCTGTTGAGGATGTGCACTGGGATAGAAACTGTTCTTGAGTCTAGTGGTCCATGCTTTAACAGTGCGGTACCACTTGCCAGAGTGCAGGGGGGAGAACAGTTTGTGGGAGGGATGGTTGGGATCCTGAATGAGGATTGAGCTTCAATCTCGCCGTAAATCACATCCTATGATCCTCTGTGCCATTGCCACAACCCTTTATAGTGCACCTCTGTCATGCATGGTAGTATTGCTGTATCACACAGTGATGCCACTAGTAAGGACACTTTCTATGGTCCTATCTGACCTATTCGGGCAGTAAGCAAACCGTAGTTCTCCAATATCCTTGGGGAGAGAGTTCCAGAGCTTTGGGGCATAACAAGAGAAGGCCCTGTCACCCATAGAGTGTAGATGGGCTTGGGGGGCAGATAAGAGACGAGAGTAAGAAGAGAGAAGGTTGCAAGTTGGGGAGTAGAATGATACAATAGTCAATTCAGGAGAAGACAAATCTGTTGATCAGCTTTTCAGCAACAGTTAGTGATAACATAGGATGTAGTCTAGCAATATTTCTGAGTTAAAAGAATGATATTTTGAGAATGTTGCCCATGTGGGTCAAATGTTAAACCTGAATCAAATATCACCCCCAACTGTTTCGATTTAGACTGAAGAACACAGTAGAGCTGACTGGAAATGTAAAATGTTCCAGTATCTGAGCCCTAAAGGTTACAGTGTTCTACTGAGCTAATCACAGGCAACATGCATCTCACCAGCTTATTATAATGTACTCATTCAGTTACCTACAGTATAGAAGGTTTTCGACATCTTCTATCCCAGCCTCACATGTACAGAGTTTTTTTGCTAGCTGCATTTAGTGTTCCTTCTTTCATATCTAAGTTCCTAGGATCTAAGTCTCCTTTTGGTTCTGATTGCAAGTTCTCTGTGGAGACGGGCAGGGGGGTATTGAGGTATCCCAGCTGTAGGTGGGTACAGTTGTAGTGGCACCTTCCCTGTTTGAGTGAAGACCAGATGGTTGAACCTATTGAGCTGGATAAGTCCAAAAGATGACCTGCACCTTACTGTGATTTCACATAGAAATGACAAAAAGACAGACAGCAATAAACAGTGAAGGAGTATAGACAGAAGAGGGATGAAATGCCAAAACAGAGGTGAGTGAGCTATGGCCTATGTTCCATCTCTCCATTCCTGTTTGAGTTTCCAAGCAGAGTTTGTCGCTCCAGTTTGTTTAGATACATATTTGGTAGGGATCAGTGCTTACATCTATTTCTTAGCATCGTAGTGACAGACTTTCTTATGGAGTATTATATAGTTTATGAAAACAGATATCTTTCCCTTGTCTCAGATACCCTTAGAAAGATTTATGTCCACTTCGGAAGCCTGTCCTTTTCTGAATTGCACTCTGTAACAATTAGTTTGTGTATTTTGTATTTGTGTTAATTTAATCTTTGGCTTGTAAGCTAGTGCCTATTTATTTGTCTATTGTTCTTTTTTTGTTATTTTTATAGACTGCAGTTCTGTTTTTTACACAATCATCCCTCTCAAGCGGTTTGATAAGCTAGCAGAGATGGGTATTAATCCAACTCTGTTATTGACTACTGGATTTCTATCTGATAGGAACCAGGGGGTGAAGCTGAAGGATAGCATCTCTAAGGCTCCTGAGCACAGGAGCTAGAAGCTCCTCAGGGTTTTGTTGTATCACCTCTCATTTACTCTCTGTACACAAATTACCATTTTCATATTTGCTGATGACACTACTCACAAAAGGCTCATCATAAACAACTATGTGACTGTGAGGTGAGGCTTTTGGTGAGGCAAGGGAACGCTATGAGCCCTGTTCATCATGGGTCGGGCTGTAGAGGAGGAGGAGAATTTGACGTTCCTGGGCTCCACCACCAGACACTATAAATGGTCGGACAACACATCCATCAATATCAAGGAACCTCACCCGAGGCTGTTCTTTTTGAGACCGTCAAATACATCTGGAGCCTCCTCTGCAGGTCTGTCATTAGAGTATTCTAAACTTCTCTATCACTGTGTGGAACGGCAACACTTCTGCCCAGGACAGATGCAGCTCAGAAGAGTACTGTACTGCATGTTGCCTCCAATACTGGAGGATGAAACCTCCCTTCTGTGCAATCGCTTTATCTCTCTAGACTGAAAACGCAAAGCTCTAAAGCTCCTCGTTGACCCTTCTGACCCCGCCCAGCCTCTGTTTACTCTCCTTCCCTCTGGTAGTCGGCTCAGGCCAATAAAGACAACACTACCAAGATTCGTAACAGCACCTCTCGGTGGCTGTGAGGCGTATAAACTCTGCTCTTTAATTTGGACATTTTTGCACAGCTCATTGGTATTCAACTAGGCCCCACTTATTTATCTCAGTGTTACTTATTTTATTAGTGGTTTGTGTTTAGGATGGTTTGCGAAGGCGTTGCATAAATGCTTTCCATTAATGGCTTTATATTGTATGTCCTTAGTTGTATGAGCTCACCAAACCAAATTCCATACAAGTGGTTGTTATGGCAAAGAAACCACATGACCGTGTTTGGTGTTCTTAGACTTGTCGGGGTCTTTGATCACTTTGTTATGAATGACATACATACTGTACTGTACAGTAAGATGCTGCCACTAATAACTCTACTATATAATAACATCATGTATCCATTACTCCTGCTGGTGGTCCAAAGAACTCTTCTACAGAGTTTAAATTGGAAAAGCTGCTACCACCAAACTCACTTATTAAAGTACACATTGGCACATGAGGGGCTGTTATTGGGAAAAAAATAGGCAATTGGATAAAAGCCTAATATTTAGATAAAAATCTATTTTAGCTTGAGTAAAAAATTATAGAAGTTAATTTTCAGAAGGCTTTTTATGAAGTTCAGCATAAAATATTAATTATTAAATTGACACTGGTAGTCACTCTAAGAAGTGAAGTACAATGCAGGGATCTGTATTAGGACCAATGTTCTTCCTGATTTATATTATTGAAACAGTTTGTGGTACTCAGTTCTACATTGCTAATTATATTAGACATTAGGAAATTCAAAATGTTTTGGTAAACTTAAATACTGGGCAGTCATCTGACAGATGACAATTAATATAACAATGCAGAGTTAATATGCAGGTAGCAAAAACCTAAACTAGATATTTGAATTCAAAATTTGAAATAGATGGTTCCTCGAATGTCCAGACTTTTTAGTAATGATTTTTGTTGATTTAGGAAATTGTGACTAAAGTATTATGTTGACAAAGTTATTAACATGCTGTATTAATTATTTTATAATTTTATGGAATAATGTTCTCATTATTAAATCAATGTGAAGACGCCTAAAACTAACCTATTTATAAAATAACTATTTTCATAGCACATAAAATACATTAATTTAGTTAATTTAAAACTATTTCTAATGAGAATAATACTATACTTATTATTGTGTATAGTGCCTTTCCTAACACAGTATAGTAAGACAACAAACAGAAGAGAAAATATTAAAAATTCAATACAGTAAATACAATTTAAAACTATTAACTTATATTTTAGTTTAGCATTTAAGAGTGCTGACAGAATTGCAAAATGTAATACGGACTGGGAGATCAGATCAGTCTTGGGCCAAAAGAACAGAAAGAACATTCTCCCAAGGTGTGGAGTCTAGTTTTGGGAACTGAAAGATATCTACAGTTCAAAGAGTATAAATGATGTGTTGGTGTAAAGGGAGATGATAGTTTACCAATGTAGTTAAGAGTCAAACCTTTCAAGACCTTAAAGGTGAGGATCAGAAGTTTAGATTTTAAAAGGTTAGAGTTGTAGGCTGCGTCAGCATGCAAGCTACAAAGGAACAAGCAGAGGTTAATTGCATCCTGTAAAGTAAAAAAAATCTGTTTAGTCTCCAGAGTGATTTTCAGGTGTGTAGAAGAGAGAGCCATATCTCACATTCTACATACAGCATATGAGACAGAGGGGTGCTTTAGGAAACCCTAAGGAAAACTGATACCCTGTTGCTACAAGGACAGAAATGTACAGTATAGATTGAAGGCTGCCAGCCCTGGTCCTGAAGAGCTATAAACCAAGAGATCTTATCTTTAAATAATCAGTTTATGAAACTTTGAACACTTTAGTTTTCACCACTAAAGCAGGCTGTCTGTGTAGTTAAGCAGTGTGCAGATTTAAATGAATGTACCAAGCTGTGCAGGTGGGTAGCTGCGTCAGCATGTGTAGACTGCAAAGGACCATGTACTAGGTTTATTCCATGCTGAAAAGCGTAAACACAACGTTTCGGCCGTGGAGCCTTCTTCTGGTGTGATACCAATCTGTGTGTTCCTGGTAAGAATGGGTCTTATACTGTTTGCTCATAGTCCAAGAGATGTAGAGATTTGCTGGACATCCTTCCAGCCATTATGAGAAAGCCATTCATTCCTGGTTCATAAACTGTTCATAAGGTTCACAGCAACCTGGTGCTTTCCCCGGAAGCATAGGTAATAAGGTAGTAATGTTTTCTGTAATGGGTTTGCAGAGCAAACGTATACAAGCACACTGGCTCTTCACTTCACCCAGTATATCAGTATACAGTGGTGCTAGAAAGTATGTGAACCCTTTAGAATTTTCTGAATTTCTGCATAAATTTGACCTAAAACGTGATCAGATCTTCATCCAACTCATAAAAATAGATAAAGAGAACCCAATAAAACAAATAACACACAAAAGGATATTTTTCATTCATTTATTGATCAAAATGATCCAACATTAAATGTCTTTGTCGGAAAAAGTATGTGAACCTATGCTTTATGCAACTGGTGTGACCCCCCTTGAGGAGCAATGACTTCAACCAAACGTTTACGGTAACTGTTCAATCTCTGGGTACTTGCTGTGTACATATAGTAGTGTAAAAAGTTTGAGTGTCCTCAGGCAAAAAATACAGCTAAGACTGTGCATTTAAAATTGTGATACCGATTTTTATTATTGATCCAAGATCCATTTTGGCTCTATTTCATACAATTTTCTTTGATAAACCACATTAATTTAATCTCACTTGCAGGCTTTTTGTTTACTGTGTTAACACTATATTTAGACATATTTAATTTCAAGTATTTTTTTAATAACACGTGTGTATTCTGTATGAAAAGACACTACGAAGCTACAGTAAATAAACACAAATGAAAGCTTCTCCATTTGCTGTAATTTCATGATATCTTTTAAAGAAAGTAAAAGAATATTAGATTAGTTAAAAAGGTGTTTGGCGTAGTCTCAAGATGGTGTGACCCTCCTGTAGTAATATGGTAGGAAAGCTTGCTTTTATGGTAGGACCAACACTGCAACTTCCCTTGAGTCCTACAGAATCAACAGCCGGAGGACTTCTGACTGAATCACTCACAGCCACCTCCATCCATCAGCTGAAGATGCAGTAACTGAAGCAGTTACGTAAATTTTCTTCTGCACAGTATTAGACATGGGTGACTTACTGCAGAAGGAGCATGTTTTGGAATTAAAAAAAAATAGAATTGACTCCTTTGGTAGTAAGTTAGTTTAAAAATAACGTTTTTAAATAACTAAAAGGCATTGGAACAATGCAGTTTTATGAACACCCCTGCGTGTGGTTGTCATTAAAGGAGTTCCTTTTTTATTTTGCAGTTCATGAGCTGGAATCTATAGCACAAAAAATATTTTTAGAAAAGAAACATTGTTAATGCATATTTTTTTTGGAAAAGAGCCATTTGTGTAGGCTCTTGTTACTACAGCTCTGAATTAAAGCTGTTGTGCACAGCCTCCAGTACCTCTAAGACTGAGCTCTTTTTTATCCATCTGGTAAAAATTTAATTTGAACCTTCAATAAGGTAAAGCAGAGGGGTTCAAACAAGACTCAGATTCTCCTCTAGACTCTCCTGAATTAACCTAATCAAAAACCTGTCTCTTCTCTTATATTGAGAGTTTAAGAACTGTTGGCTCCCTGGAGGGGTTTTGGTTGTACTTTCCTGCACTAATGATTCTGAATTAGTGGAAAAACATTCTTCTCTTCACTTTTGAGCTTCGCAGACAGACTTCTGGGGACTCCTTCCAAATTTCTCAAATGTTGTTTTTTCACCGAGTCAGTTGCACATATTAGACTGTGCAGTAGGATTACCACCAACTATCAAAAACCTACTGGAATAAAATATAGATCAAGATATTTTGCATGTGGTGTCCTGTCCGAATGTTGGAACTCATCACTGAAGGATAACAGTTTATTTAAATCTAAAACTGTCAGGCATTTCTTATACTGCACAGAAACGATCAGCATACTTTAATTTTCTGCACTATTTCTGTGCTTATACTTTCTTTTCACCGTGTGTCAGTTCAATTAAGCAGGGACTTTTCATTATTGCTGTTCTTCATTTCTCTGTGCAGTGCTTGTGACCATGCCGTCTCTATTCAAATGAACGGCAATATATATTTTTTATATCTTAATTCTTTTTCTCTTTAAACCTTGCTCTTGGTGTGAGTTCTAGATGCTAGCATAAGAGGTCCGATTGCCTGCAGCTAACCAAATCCATGAGGGACTGAGAATAATTGGCGATCAGGGTTAGAAGATGGGAATGGATTGGGGCTTTGTGGATAAGTCTCTGTGGCTTGGGAGTGAAAGGTTATGAGAGCATATGAGAAAGAAGCAAAAGACAAAATGATGAAGACAAAAGTGTATATTTAAGTGCATTTCTGATACTGTGTGGGCGGATGTATGCACTGTTGCCAACTCTCATGAAATTCCCCTGAGACACAAAGCAAAATTTCCACTTTCAAGAATGATTTTCTGAAATTATAACCTGACAAGTTTTCATCTATTAAACTTACTGCAGTCACCTTTAACTTATTCCTAATATTCTGACCATTTTTATTACTTGATCTCAGTATTATCATTTTTGCCAACTGGAGAAGTTCAATATATTGTAGTCATACTATACAAATAACATGTCAACAGCACATTGAAGAACATTATTAGTGTAGAATATCATAACGTGGTGTAGATAAACCATTTATTTTCCCTTCATGATAACCCAAACCGTCAAACAAAACGTTGTTTCTATTTAGTTTTTTGTTAACTAATTAGAATTTTTTTGTACTGGAACCACACAGCATGAAAAAAGCCAATTAAAGGATACTTTAAGGATAATTCTACCATTACACCATTGCAGGTGTGTTATACAATGAACAATACTGACAGCAGTCTGAGAGTCAAGGCCAATAGTTTGTTTTGGTATATTGCTGGTTAAAATGTCTTATGAAAGGTGATGTCAGCTGTGGTCCACAGTTAACAGATAAACCTAGGATCTGCATTATCCAGAAACATACTACATCACACACATGGCTCCAAGTTTAAATGAATATAATTCCATTTTATTGCAGATCTCCCAATAGATGAAGATACACATTTTTCTGCTGCTCATTAAAATTCTATTTTGTGGATATATGTTAGCTCTTCATTTAGGATTTTGGAATGCTACTGATTTCTGCATACTGTGGAGATGTTCTTCGTAATGGTTTCCACCTCACTGTGTAATGAGACTTCTGGACTACAAGGATATAAACCTGGATCAAATAAAAAACACGTTATCTCTATGCAAAAAGCAACTGACATGCTAGAGGGTCACAGGTATGTGCTTTAATCTGCATTCATGACACATTGCAAACTACAGCAGCACCATATGGCTCAGTTCATGGAAGTTCAGTAACTTAAGATGAATTACTGTACAAAAGAAGTTTAAGTGCTGCATTTTTTTTACAGGTTAAAGTTTTTTTACATAGATGGCAATAATGATGTACACTTCAAAATGTGGCCTTTTCAAATATTAACACAACATTCCTCAAGTAATTAATTTAATTAGAATTTGCAATTGGCCGGCGTGTTGTAACTTTGATCAAATCCAAAAACAAATTAATTAAGAGTACTAAGTCCTTTTGCACAGCTTAGTCCAGAAACTGGACAAACACAACTGAAATCTCTTGAACAACAGTGGTTTTGTGGTGGGTCAAGATTTGTGCACCTTTGACAAACTCTTGTTTGCATGGATCCCAGACAGCCATTTTGATTAATGCATTAGTGCTGTCTGCAATTCAGCTTACTGCACTTTTAAAAGGAGCCATTGCATTGTACACAGAAATGGTGGCTTCTTTCTATATCCAGGCTGCTGGTATGAAAGAGTCTCTCTACTGTGTATTGTCAGCCCTGTCTCCAGAGCAACATTTATTTGGGTTATTTATATATGTCTGCAAATAGCAGAAAAAGTAGGAACTATACTACAGAGCCATGTTGTATATACTCAGAAATATCCCTTATTATTTTAATACAAATGTACTGGTGGAATTCTTTTCATCCTCTTTCTTTTAATTGGGATGGACATGGATACACAATCTGCTGACTACTATAACTACATATGGTCTTATACCCTAATAATATTGACAGTATATGAAGATAACTTGAGCATACAGCTGTGCTTGCTACATATTTGAATGTAAAAATAATAAAAGAAAGAATTGAATTAAATAGAATTAAAAGAGATTTACTTCTTGTGGCTACCATCCATTTGTACTGAAATCGTTTAATTGCATTGACTTTACTAGACCTTTGATTGTTGACAGATACTGTGTTCATGCAGGACAATGACAAAGAGAATGTAAGGAGCACACGTTTCATCATAGTACAGTATGTGGTTTATCTGTTCCAGCTGATAGTACAGTATGTGCTTGCATAGACCATACCAATCTGATCAGGGAGAGGCAGGTCAGTTTTTCAGCTTGGCTTCTCAAGAGGTGGCGGGGAAGAGCAGCTCCCTAGCTTCCTCTCTGCACGTGTGCAGTCGCTGGCCAGCAAGATCGCCGAAATTCACTGCCGCATCAAGGCTCAGTGCGCCTTGGAACAATGCTGCTTCTTCTGTTTCACTGAAACCTGGCTGAAACCCAGCCTTCCCGATAGCGCTGTGCGACCCGCTGGATTCACGGTGCACCGCCAGGGAAGCCCACATTTCCACCAGAGAATAAAAAAAAGCACGCTATGGTATCGCCTAGTTTTGACTTCATCTCAAGATGATGATTTTTTATCTCGCAATTGCGATTTAAAATCTCACAATTCCGACTTCATTTCTCGTATTTACGCCTTTTACTCAAAATAACGACCTTATTTCTCATAATTACGACTTTACATCTCACAAGTGTAACAGAATATCTGCAATTCTGACTTCATTTCTCATATTTACGACTTCATATCTCACAATTTTGACGTCACTTCTGGCACCAGCAATGAACGTAGCCAGGCCAGGATGCTCATCTGGCAAAAGAAGCCCACCATCCTCCCTTCCATCCGGGTACTATGGAAGCCTCCCTGGTGGAAATAGGCTTCCATAAAAATTAGTATGACCTACTGGACATTCATTTGTGTTTATAAGGGCACTTGACAAGTCTTCAGACCTATAGATCCCATATGCTTTATGAATATAACAAAAGGACAGACAATGAAATGTAGGCTATTTCAAAGTCGCAATTGCGAGATATAAAGTCCTAATTAGGAGAAATAAAGTTGAACATTTGAGATTAAAAATGTGAGATACCATTGGGCGCTTTCTTTTTACTCCCTGGTGGACATGGGCCTCCCTACACAGCTCATCCTACCAAAAAGAAGATAAGGGGGTGGATTGAGTTTCATGATTAATAACCCTTGGTGCACTGAAGTAGATATTGTAGCGCCCTCATCAGGCAGTGTTGGGGCATCGTGCGGACCAGCTGGTGATGTCAGCCCTGGGAGAGCATAATGGGATCGATGGGAACTTGTTTTAAAAGAATTTTTCATTCTCCACCGGCAGTTTGAATAAATTGATTTTCATCTTGTCTATTCCTGCACAAAAGTAGTGACACATCGTGTACATTCGTGTTGAGGAGGCTCCTCTCAAAACGGGCAAAGTAAACAGGAATATCGCTCTTTATTCAAAGCTGTGTACTACTAAATATCGTCTGTCCTAGTACAAAAATGACAGACGAGGAACATAACACGTTCATTTAAGCTTTGTACTACTAAATATTCTGTACAAAATACACTGCAGAAACACAAAAAACATATATTCATATGTCGAACAATATTCGAAAACAATATTCATCAGTCAAAATGGGATGATGAAATTAAAGCTTTGTCAAATCTTTGTACCAGGAATCCATACAGTATGAACCTACTGTAAATTAGCCGCATTAAATTGTGTTTTTACATAAAATATTAAGAGTTTTAATACGGTAAAAAGGTTACATTTGACTAATGTTTGAATATTTGATTCTCCATGGCAACTTCTCTCTTCATGATTGGTTCCACCATGAAATGTCACTGAAGAATTAAGGGTGATACACGAGGAAAGGCGCATTTGGGGTGCTTGTGAGCACCCTTGTGGAATGCAAATTTAAAAAACTTAAAAAAAAAAACAGTAAAGCGTAGTCTGCTGCCTTTCAATCAGGAGACAGAGAACTGTATAGAAAATCAAGGTGTGACCTGGAGAAAGTTATCAAACTGGCAGTTGTACCAGAGGGCTTCAAGATAATCACAATGGTGCCACTGCCCAAGAAGACCAAGGTAACTTGTTTGAACGATTACTGCCCGGTGGAACTGGAAGAGCCTGGAAAGCCTAATATTGTCTTATATAAACTGTACTGTCCCAGACTCCCCTGACCCACTTTAGTTTGCTTGCCTCTCACATAGGTCATTTGATGATTATGCATTATATACTGCCCTACAACCTTTGGACAGGTGCAACACCTGTATTAGGATGCTGTTTATAGATTACAGCTCAGCCTTTAACACAATTGTTCCCGCCGAGCTGTTTCCAAAATTCAGGAATCTAGGTTTATGCAACTCCATCTGCAATTGGATTTCCTGACAGGCAGACCTCAGGTGGTGAGCATTGGTAACAATATCTCCTCCACAGTGATCCTAAACACTGGTGCTCCTAAAGGCTGCTGTCTCGGTCCTAGGCTGTATCCCTTGTTCACCTATGACAACATTATGGTTTTTATTCCCTGTGGATTCTAATAGAATTAATGACTTTGGTGGTTTAAACACTACTATGGACCCCTACTAATATTAGGAAGTTTTTGAAAGATGTAGAATAGCAACAGTGCTGTTAATCTGGGTTGTAAATATGTATCGTCATATAAAAGCGACTGAGAAACACAAGCTTGCAGAGGAGACAACTGAGGCAGAGTGTGAGAAAGATGGTGGAGGATAGCGTGCACAGATCCCTCACTCCTTGTAACATTAAGATGCCAAAATTCTTCACAGCCTTTGTCGAGTAGGGCTGTAGTGAGACATGAAGAGACAGAGAACTGTACTAGTACAGAAATCAATGAGGCAATACCTCAGCAGGGTTGCCTGTGCCTTAGTCTATTTGTACAAGTAGTTGTCGGTTCAGATTTTCAGCTCAAACTGTATTGCTTCCCAAGTTTGTCAAACAAACTGAGACAGGGAGAACATCCCTTGCAATCTGTGTTGAAGAGCTTCAAAATTACAGAAGTGCTTTCCTAAGCCTGGAGCGACACCGTGCTGAAAGGGAAACTCATCCCCCTGTTCTGATTAAGTCTGAAAAACGAGAGGAAGGGGGACACTGTGTACTGAAACAGGACTGCACCATAAAGGGCCTGTCAGACAGCTCATCACAGCTCATTCCCACCGCTTGTCCTAGCATGGTGTCGTTGTTTCCAACACTAGAAAAGGGGAATAATCGGGGACAGGCAAGCAATACACTGTTGTTTAGAAGGAGGGTTTGAAACATCATGGGCATTTTTTTCATTAAGAGACTAGACTAGAGTGAAAAGATCACAGGTTATCGGGTCATTTCAGACTCGGTATCCAGTAGAGACAAGCAGGAGATGCCTAAAATGAAAAGTTAATTGTATCCATCAGCAGGCAGGCTGGGCAGCTCCATCAGGGCGTGGGCCTGCTTTACCTCTCTGGGGTCTGGGAACGTTTGTGCAGGTGAAGAAAATGCAAATGGATTTGGTCTGGTGCTTGACAAACAAAAATACCGATTAAAGTACAAAAAGCATTCAACTTACAAAATTAAACAGCATATAATGTACAGTTCATTATATTTAAATTAAATTGATTGACTCACCACTGCACACTGACTACAGGGATTCCCTCGATCAGGATGAACTGAACATTTCTTAGCAGAACGAACGCAGGGAAAGCTGCCAAGATCTCATTCAAGGCTATGAAAATGAATGTAGAAAGGCAAACCACTGTACTTCTCTTTATCTTTATTTTATTTTAGGATGAAGTGTTTCAATCATTTTAAATATTGTAAATGAATTGCAGTACAGTACATGGACCATCTGCCCACAGGGAAAATCAGGCCAAATACTAAATACCACTTTACAGTAGAGTGTGTGACTACCCTTCACCATGCAACGTTTCCAGTCATAATGTGTTTTTTTTTATTATAAATGTTTAATTACTCAGCATTTTCCTTATTTTTTGAGTTTCCACAAAATAGATCAATAGATTAAAGTTGTCAATGTTTTTTTTATAAAGTATACAATGCATTATAAAATGAACAGTAAAGGCAAATCTAAATATCATATTTTTTGTTTTATACTAAGATTGATTAACTATGATAACAGAAACACTGTAAATACATTTCTGCTCACCACAGTGAATTGTTGCCTTGGGCATTTTAAATTTGAAAATGCTTGATCAAGATAAACATCATCAATGACATCACCATTGTTTCAGCAAATATTTAACTTGTTTGTGTGTCAGGAACACAGACACCTGAGAATATTTTCCTGAAGGTGAATATGTTCTATAGAAGAAATACAGCGGTATGTACAACATTATATCTGTGTAGGTTTGAGCAGGAAGCTGTGTAAGAATGTTTTGCTGCAAAAAAACAAAAAAGGTTAATTCCACATTGAAACAGAGAAAGAAATATGCAACATTTTAGCTGTTAAGCCTTCTTCATACCATATGTCATACACGTTATACAGTGTGCAAATCTCTGTGCCCAATGGCGACAAGCCTTTAAGATCTATTTGGAATCTGTTTCATTGAGTCCATTTTCTGGCAAACAGGAAAAAAAGAAAAAATATACATAGAATAGGATGTGTATTAATACAGTTAAGTAATAAATAGGGATTTGTTTTGCAGGTGGACAAAAGGGAATATTAGTGTGAATGAAGTGTATTTTCTTTGGTTAGGTTTGCGCTGCACATGGAGCAATAGAATAGGCTCTTTGAGACAGAGACTGAAGGGAACCAGGAAGAGTAGTCTAGGCAGCGAGGGATGTTCAGTGTGTGTTTTTCAATGGGCTCACCACCTTCACGGCAGTGGTAGGATGAACACTGCTGTCTGCTGGGGTCATGAAAGGCTTATTAGATCAACCTTCCCTTGGAGCCATTTTAGTCTGGGGATTGCATGCCAAACAATACTGATTGGGCTGCTAGGTACAGCTACATTCTCCATGTCTGCTGGGATTTAATTCTAAAATGACACAAGTCACCTCAACACAGATGAGCACAGAAGATTGCAGCTGATTAAAAAGAATTATAATGCCATTGGAGGGCTTATTATTAGTCATTCAGGAGCTGTCAGATCACCAAATGAGCATTGTTATCGCACAACAGATAAGTAAATACTGGTGGAAAATACTTGATTCACAAATTAAAAATATTGATGGTCATGAGTATAAATGTTCTACCCAGTGTCTGCTACACTATTTGCCATTATATATTATATTATATATAATAATATTGACATTATCAGACCAAGATCACTAAGAAATATTTTTCATAATATAAATGTTTTAACAATTTCTAGATTGATTTTAATGCATGAATTCAGATGTCAGAAATGTAGCTTTAACCATTTTCCACAAAGCCTGTTTTCTTCAAGTATTTCCTATTGGTCATTTCATGTCTAGATAGACAAAACAACTTCCTCTTGTTTGTGACCTTTTTTGACGTATTTTCATAATGTACCATAACAGCCCCAGCGTTTACACTGCTGCCTGTATAATAAAGCAGTCGGAAATGTACAGACAGTTTTCTAGCAGTGAGGAACACCTCTGGGAACTTGCTTATAAGCTTGCTAGTGGTAGTTAGCAAGGAGATGTTAGAAGACTTTCATGGGCCATAACCACACAAGGAAACTGTTCTGTTGAATCTTCTCTCTACATGCTCTCTAGATGAATTAGTACTGAATGTTACCAATGGCAACTGTGGTGTGGCTATTGAAAAAACCTGAAAAATTATTTTAATATTAGTCTTAATATATATAATATTAATATTAATAACACTTTCTCAAATGCCAGTTAAAATGGCTTTAGATTCAGATACTGTATATTTGAAGGTATTTATAAATAGTACCATGCATAAAATTGACAAACAACTGATTAAAAAGCTGGTGTCCAGTTATAAATCTGTGTATGGCCCTCCACACAGATTTATGTGACCGTGGAAACTGAGGCACTCTGTCCAGTTTTAAAATATAGAAGAAAACCGTGTTCTTGATATACAAGCTGGTTTTCACAAGGACCAGTAAGATTAGGTTACCCAGACAGTCTCCAAGGAACTCCTAGAAATGGAAATGGATCACAAACTGCTCAAGCAGATACTGGACACGGTGGGAGATTGGATGCCTTCTTCAGTAAATGCATTCTGAGCTTTGCAGTAGTTAATGTTCGGCAGGCCCAGTAGTGATGCATCGTGTACATAAAGTTAAGGGAAGCACACTGTGATGACGCATGATAGCACAACAAACTAAGCAGGATTAGATAAAATATTGGTTTTATTAAACTGCACCACTTTCTACAGTAAATATTTTTGTTAAATTTTGATTAAGCAATTTCAGTGGATAAAAGGCATTGAAATGTCAGCTGATTCAATGACACATCGGGGGGCCTTAAAAAGGACGAGGAATAAAAAGGTTTAGACTGTGAAGATGGACTATGTAAGTCTGAGGCTGTAAAACACATTGTGTTAACTTCAATGCTATAAGTAAATTCAAACATACAAGTTTACTTACAGATCTGGCTTCATTTTATTGCCTAATTAAAAATGGCAATAGGCATTAACATTCCCCAGGGTCCTACCATATGTAAGTTCTCTCACATGCAGGAATTCCATGGAGCTGAAACAATTAAAACTAAATAGTTCCATTTTCTTTCTGCTGCTTGAGTGATGATTGCTTACAGTATATTTATATACAGTATACACAATACATATGCATGTATGTCTACTAAAGAATGTGTTTTCACAGTCTTCCTATAAATACATAAAAAAGGGGAAAAATATTATTTGTATGTTAATGGGACTTTCGTTACCGAGTCCATCTGATTGGTGCAACGTTTGCAATTCCTCTTATTTTACTCTCAAAATTTACTCTAGGGTGACACCCACTCTGTAAATCAGGGGATGTTTGCAAGCATCTGTACTTGGTGCCATGCTGTAGATTGTAAAAAGCCATGCAAGAAGGAGATATTTCTACAGGAAGCATGCATCAAACTGGCATTTTTACATAATTTGTGGCAGAGCATTTTGGTATTTTTTCAGCACATTGGCAAGATACCTCAATACCACAGTCCCTTTGGGATTTCAGCGTGGACATCCTTGCGATACCCAAGAGGCATAATCAAGCTGTCAGAGATGGCAGGAAAATATGTAATTATAGCGGTGTAAAAAGAGCTCTTGAGAGCCATTCTGCCAAATTCTTTATTTGGGTATATACTGCTCTAATGTCGATGTTACTTGGCCGAGGAAGGAATAGAAATAAATTGCAATAAAATATAAAACATGAGGATGGCAGTTATCATTTTGAAACAGAAATGTGCCTCATGAAAGCAGAAACACAAATATGCTTTGTAAGGGCTCCAGGACTGCAATACAGTGATGGGGTGATGGGATTCTGGAGGTGCGGCTTGAAGAATGTGGGTTGGTAGTTTTTTGGGACATTTCCGAGACAACCTCCTTGGCATTGGGGATGATAGAAAGTACTCTGTATATCCCTGGTAAACATTTATCTCCTATAATCAGTGCTTTTTTTTCTGGGTTTAACCAAGATGACTGGCTCATGAGAGGCTGATGAAAAGTCAGAGGTCCCGTTTTCAGATTGTCTGTTTCATCGGTTGGTGGTGAAGAAGAAGAAGGTGGTCCTTTTCAGAGAAGCTTGCATGTCTAAGAAGACCAACTCAGTTGCAGAGTGTAAATTCAATTCATCAGTCTTATCTAAGCAGAGCTGTGCTTGGGCAAATGCATTGCAGGAATTCTCAATTCCTAGTACCACTTGAGAAATAAAGTTGGTGTTCCAACTGAAGGCAATAAAAATAATAGTTTCTTCCCATTGCATTTTTCTACACATTTTCTTTCATTAAGACAATCTTTTAGCTAGATTGCACATACAGGGTGGATCACTATTGTCTGAATAAATTCCTCCGTTTCATACAAACTACAAACCATTCAGTAAAATTCATTGAAGTATAAAATACTGTCTCTCTTGGTTAAAAAAAGATGGATTGGATTTCTCTTATGTAATCGAACATCTGTCAGAAAAGGCCGTACCAGCACTGTAATGAATAAACAAGACCAGGGAAAGCATAAGGTATTATTCATTATTCCCTCTGTGCAGGGCTCTGCTATAATTAAGGATTTACTTTCATGTGAATTGCATGTCAAGGAATGATGTTATGTACTTATAAAGTGCTTACCCATCTTGGTGTTTGGTACTGTAGTCCTCTACTTTCTATTTTAAAAGCACTGAGAAAATGTCATAACACAGTAAAGGCTAGCTGAGTGCATGACAATATTCAGATTAAGTAAGTTAAATTTTAAAGCATTTATTAATTAATTAGCTTTGCAAACATACAGGTCCAGTGTACTTTAGAGCAAAGCCCAGTATAAGGGAACACACCTCAGTAGCTCAAACTACTTGTTGAGGTGCAGCTTTTGATTGCTTCTATTAGCTTCCAAGAGATGAGAGTTTGAAGATTCCTCACATTGGACATGTGAACAAAAGCAGAAGTACTGACAAACAACAAAAGTACTGTAGATGTTGTTCCTCTCAGATCTTCAGATGATCTGGTCGAGGGCTTGCTCCCTAATGATGTGTGAAGGAGAGTGTCAGGTGGGTGATACCCTTTGTTGAGACCTTAGATTTCTTCTAGTGCTGGAATCGATGTGCTGATAGCGAACCTGTAAAATACAATATGGTCTTGACTGTGAACACTCAGAGAACCGTTGTTAATAGCCAAATTTAGATATAACCAAGTCCACCCCATATAGCATCTTATAATGTACTACAGTATATAGTATGTATGGATAGAAGTAAACCATTCTTATATGATAATTAAAGTACTAATGCATTGGTTTTAAGTTACTGTAATAACATCAATCAACTTAAACAATTGTACTCACAAACTTATAGTAATCAGTTTAAATATACAACTTGAGGTCAATATTTCTAGTCAATGGTTTGCTATAACTGAATGCCTAGATAGTTGTGGAAGGTACTCGTATTTCCGTTTGTGAATATGGGACTCATTACCTTACTACAGGGTTGGCAACCTGCAATACACCTGCTATTATTGGCATGCTAAAAGCTTTTTAACGGCATGTGCAATGACTAATAAGTCACAAAGAAATTAAGTTAAAAAATGCTAAAACTATGCTTGTCTGCTCTATAATTCTCTACAACATGCTACCCAATGAAAGCTCTTTGGCGTAGGAAAAAACGATTCACTTGGTTTATTTACCACATTATTTTCAGAGGGGTTAGCCTATTGTTTTCACAGGAAAGCTTGCAATCTGTGCTGCTGGTAGTATTTTTCACACTTGTGTGTAAATGTGTAATGTCAAACATTTTGGAAAAAATGGCAGGTTGTTAAGAAAGCAAAATGAAATGTTCACTCATTTCAGCCTTTTTGGAGAGATGAATGTGGTTATGTTCAACATAAAGACCAAGCTGTTTGTGCTCTATGTAAGAGCGTTGTTTGTCACACATCGAGTGTCTAATGGCATTTTCAGATAAAACACAACGGACACTTCAACAGCTGAGTCTATCAAATGGGCCACAATGAGGTAGGGGAAAATAAAGCAGTCTTTGCCAATTGCTGTGTCAGAACTGTAAATATCAAGCCACAGAAGCAAGTTACAAAACCGCACAATGTGTTGTGAAACATGGAAAGCCTAATTTCCATGTTAACAAATTGAGAATATATAAAGTAGGGTTTTCTTAGTTGTTCAGGTGTTTGGTTTGGTTGGTTTTCCCAACAAAGATACTATCATGTCTAGAATTAAGGACTTACCTGTGTGTGCTAGATCAGTGGAGAGACTCATAAGTGAAATGGATGAAAATGTTAACAAACGTCAGACACTGGCATTAAAAGACGGAAACGTTGCGCTTGATGAGCTTGTGGATATAAATGATTAACTGAGATTAGCAATTCTTGCAAAATACTGCTTTTATTATTGTGGAGAAGGCAAGATTCAGGTTGTCTGCCGTCCATCTACTGTACAGTACTATATGTCCTGCACCATGTCACAGGTATGTTCCTGCCCATATTAATTTGACTGTTTTAATAAACTGGAGTTTGAGGATACTGGTATCGTTTTACCAACTCAAAATCAATATTTATGTACAGTATGTGTTTTCTTTTCCTGTGAAAGACAGAGAGTGCAAATTTAATTACGTTCTAATGGAACAATTGCCACAGACAATGAACTCAGGAGGAGTCCACAATCCCAAGATGCTTCAGAAGCTTTTAGCTGAGTGCATGCAATGTATTCAGATCTGGAATGCTATTTTAATGTGAAGCAGCATTCCAAGCTTGAGTACTGTATAGCTTAAAGCCGTGAAACGTTTTAAATCAAAACCTATTCTGTTAATAAAACCCATTTTATAGCCTTAAGGTTTTAAAATAAATTCTCTACATATTTTAGAAAAATAGAACTGAAACTGATGTTTAATGTTTAACAGGACTTTAGGGCAAAAACTACACATTCATACACATCATAGTAAGATATGGTAAGAACCCTTAGATCTAAATGTACTGAACAGGTTCTCAGTTCATTTTTGCGAAATATATGCATTTTAAATACTATTTTAATGCATTTATTTTAAAATTGTTTTGTTAAACCGAGGTTTAATAAAAGAGCTTTTCATTGTCAGTCTGCTAATATTTCATGCTACTGCTCAGGAACCCAGTTTTTAATAATTTAATTTAGAATTTAATCATTATATATGTGGTGATACAGTATGTATTGTAACAGGAAGAAAATCTGGAATAGGTATAAAAACAAGAATAAAAAGAAATGGGGGAAATATGCATATAATCAAATGTTTAAAAACTGAATGCTACCCCTATTCATAACTAACCATAAACTATTGTGCTTGTGATTGTATTGAAGTGGTGGATATGCTAATAGTGAGAGAGCTGTGTTTTGTATTAGAATTGTATAGAACTGCTGGGAGGAATGACAGTAGTTATGCTCCACTGCAGACTGTTTGCATGCAATGATTTTGCAATAGAAATTGACATTGTTATGGAAACAGGATTGTTCCGTGAAGCCGGACTAAATTTACGCATCATACAGGGAAACTATGTCCTTTGAACAAAACGTGTGTTTTACTTGCGTCATGTTTGTTTCATTGCTCATTTGTAAAAGTGGGTACATTTACAGTATGTTTATCTGACTGGTTCAGTTAAGTGGGAATGAGTTTCGACTGTTTTGATGTTTAGTATATCATATTGATAACATTTTTATTGAACTCTATATATTGAACGTGTAGATTGAATATTGCATGGTACCTCCACAAATTTGACACTTTTAGTTTTACTCTTCAGTAAATGAGAACTGAATTGCAACACAATCATCTTTGCCTCTAAATTTACATTATCATGTATATTATTATACATATATATTATAATATATATTGTCACTAATGCAATGAAGTGTAGATAAAAGAATCATGTACTATGGTTGTAGATGTCTACAGTGAAGGAATCCCAGTCATGTCTTTACCTTCAGCTTCTTCACTGACTACTGTCCTTCCAAAATGGTTTTAATCTAGCTTGCTCTGTGGAAGCTGCTCTAATCTCTTTTACTGACTCTCTAACAGTGCTGCCTCACCCTTCTCCTACTCCTCACTGTTCTTTCAGCTGCCTTTATTAACAGAGCTAACAGATACAGAAGAGTGTCTGCTAAGATACTCAAGAGCCTAGTTCACTTTCTCTGCTTTTTTTCTCCAAAATTCGAATTCAGCAATCATTTTTCTTTTTATTACTCTTCAGTCAACTAATTTAACTTTTACTACTTTTATACTTGAGCTAGCAGGAAGGGTGCATACAGAATGCACTGCCTGCAGCAGAGAGAGCATTAGGCTTAGTGGTAAAGTTTTCAGTGATAACATTGCAAGCTCATATGGGCCTGGGTTAGTAACAAATGCTGCTGATGTCCAATATCCTGGTCCAAATTCTGGACTAACCTGTTCTTGTCATAAACCCTTCTAGTGGTCAGGCACACCTAAAAGCATTTTTCCTACTTTGCTGTTTTATTAGTGTGCCAGAGCACTGTTTCTCTGTTCCTCCAGAGGTGTTCCTCAAGGGCCAGTGCTGTGCCCTTTCACTTTTTACCTTCACTGCAACTCCCTGAGTTCTCTCCCTCTCCTATCTTGTAATCGCATCATCTCTTCCTGAGTGAACTTACGTAGCCCTTATCTTTCCTGTTTTTCTCTAATTACTTTGATTCTACCACTCTCTTCTCACACTGCCCAGAGCTGTGGCTTCACCCATCAGCCTGCGCTCTCCTGCCCATAGACATTTTGAAATCACAGCTCCATTAACTGATTTGGATAACCTGCCTTGCTCAAGGAAATGATAGTGTCTAAATGCTAGGGTCTGTACAGTCGATGCATGAACACATTGTCAGCTGTTGGAAGCTCTTATTACTTGGAAAAAAAAACCTCCAGATAAAGCGGAAAATAAGGGGAAAAAAAATACAAATTCAAATGAAAGATGGAACAGAAACCAAAACCAAGTCAAGTGTGTGGTCTTTTTGTTGTGTATTGTGAACTGTTAAAGGAGCCCAAGGGAGTGAAGAATTGCACTTGTTATGCAACCAATGAGCCTTTAATTTGAATTTGCTGTGCTCTGGATGATTAGGAAAGGCATTAATTCATGTCATTACTTTTGTGGGTTTTGATGTCTTGCTAAAAAGTTCTAAATTTGATTTCTGCTATAATCTTTCCATTATTATAGATTTCCTTCTTGAAAAACTAACAGTCTTAAGTGTTCCACTCATAATTTATAATATACTTTGTGAGCAAAGTGCTAACTTCAATTTTGATATCAATCCCATTAAAGGAAAGTTATAGTCATAGAAAGATTGTTAATACTACTAAGAGAAACAAAAGAAAACTGTTTCTGTAAAAGCAGAAGTTTGAAATAATAAAGCTGTTTCAAGTTAAATATGTACTGTTACAGGCAGGATTGTGATCTAATGATATAATTATAAATCAATTGAGACAACAGCTGTTCTTCCATCACTTTTAAAAGAGAAAAGTAATGTCTGATATAGAAGGTGGCAGTTTTATCCATTCCCCTCCCTGGGTGATGCCAGGTCTCTAATTGGCATGTTGTGTGTGCACATGCAAGGGAGTACAGAGGATTAATTGTAACAGAGTTATTAATAACAATTGTTTTCCTCGTGATATTTTCAAGTTAGGAAAAGTTAAAATTCCCCAAGGCAGAGCCATATTGTAACAAACCACATGACTAAGTTCATTAGAAAGAATGTATTGGCACAGAGCATAAATAGCACATACAGTACTATTGTCATTATGTACACAATGCTTTATCAAAATTTGTCAAGCAATACTACAGCGTATTTTTACTATACAAATCTACGGTATGAAAGAAGGATTCAGACCTCATCACAGCTTGTCAGTGCTCCTGCTTTAAGCTGTTTAAGGGTCATTAAGCTAGGACCTGTACATTCAATCAGCATGCAACAAGAGTGAAAATCACAACGATTTGTTTTGAAACAGCTTGAGACCTTCTCCTTTATGCACGTGTAAAGTATCCTGCTGTGGGGCTTTGTCATACACTTTCGCTAGTCTGCTCAAGGCATTTACACAGAAATGGTCCATTTCAGGTGTGTTCAGATAATGGCATTTAGTCCATCTTTAGCCACAATATCTGCATCTATTGTATAATAAACAAAATATCAGTATAGTAAATTGGTATTTTATCTGTGAATAATGTAACTGTAGGTCCTTCACAGGAAAGTATAAATAACCTGCCTTGTATAGTTATACAATAGTTTGGCCAGATGTTCTCATAGCGGTGTTATTTACTTCATTGACAAGACTTGCAATACAAAAGCTTTTTGATACTTTTGATGGGCCTATTCATGTTTTTAGGGATAAAATAAATTACTTGACGTTTGCCAAGCACATTTTGACAAAAAAGCATTAGAGGTCTGTAAAAGAACTTGAAATCCACTGAAACAAAATGGACAAATAGCTTGATTGATAGAAATATGTAGAACAATAAACTTACACTGTATATACAGTACAAGCCACAATCATGTTGAGGACACAACGCAATTGCTACCCATTCTATTCACTGATCAGTGTATAAATAAAAAATATTTTAAAAAGTGGAATTATGGGAGTAACTAGTGAAAAATAGTATATCACAGCAACCCCAAAGCATTTAAGTGTTACCTGTAGCCACCACCTTTAATAAGTTGAGGATAAGTTTTGAGTTTGTTTATTCAGATACAATATGCATTTGTGAGTACTGTCTTTTCCTTTTCTATAGCATAATGACATTGTTCAACTTAAAATTACAGTAAATATATTCAAAATGTCAGACCAACAGACAAAATGCAAAAATGTAACCACTTTGCAGAGGTAGTTTCTTATGCAGGAACTGCCAATCATACAAAGCTATCCAGCCATCTAGTGAAGGATGTTCCATAGACAGTAATGAGGTCTTATACTGTACACCTGAGACACACAGTAACTTGCTTTTTGGCTACTTGTGTTACAGCTCTGATAATTCGCTCACTATTTTTCCTGTGGATCTCATTGGTAAGACTCTAAAAGTAGATATAAAACTGACAAAGCCCTTTACTCCCGTGCTGTTATGTTTTTCTTTTTTCATAGACAGGAAAAAACACTAAAAAAGTTACAGACAGCAAGGAATCCTCTTAGATAATTCGTAATAGCAATCTTACTCCTATTTCTGAGTTTTTGAGTGGATGGAGGAGGAGCAAATAGCAGTTTGTCTTTACATCTTAACACCACAAGGGATAACACATACCGTACATGACACAAATTATGAATTTTATTTGTAGATTATAAAACAAAAACATAACACAAAGATGTCAAATTTATTCAAGCATTATTTATGTTACAGTTTGTTGTAATCACATCCCATCTGAAATATTTTAACAAGTTGACACGAAATAGGACTTCTTTTTTCACAAGAGAGCTTTAATATGCATCACATGTGCAACACCAAAACAAGTTCTTCTAAATTCAGAACTTTGTTCATTACGTTTCTATAACAGATTAAGTCATATTAGAAGTGTAGTACTTTTTTAATATTCCAAGCTCTTGTCAAAGAGAATATTTCCAGTTACCCTAAAATCGACAGATTTTAAGATTTAGAGCATTGCATTATTATACAAAAGTGCTTCTCAAGTTCAAATAATAGTAAATATATTAAATAATGGAATGGAATACTTCAAAATGTCTTACAGCTTTAAAAGACCAATGGAATGTCACACAAGGCCATGTGATTGAAGGGCTTTACCACAATCCATGAGGTGGCGAGAAGAACAGTTTTATAATTACATACCCAAAATGAAGAATAAAAAAACACACTCCAGTACCTAAAGGTAAATTGGATTTATTTCCTATTGCAAAAACAATTCCAGTAATCTCCAGGTTCAGACTAGAGAGTAAACATTAATAACAGTAACATACAGGTTCGTTTAATTGACTTGAGATTTGGCCGTGCTGGAATTATTACAGGAGGCTTAAGCTTCTGTCAGTTTCCACAAGAAAAGACGTGTTTCCAATCTATATTACAACCATTGCATATATGAGAAATGCTAACGGTATACCGCTTAGACCACATCCAGAGAGCCACCTTTATCAAGTCTAGTTTCTGTTCTATAATGAGTTTTATGCATGATGACAACCCCATTTATGGGACAAACTGAAGTTTTTCTTTGTTGATGTGTACAAAATCTAAATGTTACTTTCTACAAGTAAAAATCTGATCAATATTATGTTCAGCAGAAGTAAGCTGGTTTTTAAAAAAGTATAATTGTGGTGGCCTTCTTTAATAAGTCAATATGAGTCCTTATTCCTTTCTGACCAAGCGGATCCTATTTCATTTGATTGAAAATGCTAGTCTTTGGAATAGAGTCTGTGTCCTGGGTATTATAAGAACGTTTTGTGTTTGGTAGCTGGAGAAGTAACAACACATGTGAGATACTTTATTTACATTAAGTCAGCCTGGTGCTTAAAAATTCAAATACACAATGTTCAATGCTATCTTGTATCACTTTTTTTTTATAATACAGGGTTTTATTTCTTACAATACAAGGTTTCTGTTATCATGTACAATTGCAATGATAGTTCCGTGCAAAGAGTAAGTAAGTGATCCATATCTTTTTTTGAGACTCGCAGCTTTCCTCACAACGAGACATCCACCACGTTAGCTGCTGTGCTGGCTCATTGTATGGTTCTGTGTGGATGAGAAAAAACACAAGGAAAGAAAACATTAGTTCCAATTTTCATTCACAGATCACTCAACGAAGATGAATAGTCCTTGCTGTGTGTTGTCACTGTAAACCCTGCACTCAAGACAAATAAACTGATTCTATACAAGAATATTCAAAACTTAAATCAACTGTTTACAGTACTTGCAAATTATAGTGTTCTTGAATCACCTATTTTCAAAATATTTTATTTGAATAATACAGTATATATTATGTTTATTCCTAGTTCAGCAGTACCTGCACATCCAAAATGAATATTTGTTTCCTAAATCATTGGAATAAGTAGTAAACATTTACATTAAAGTAGTAAAACCATTTAATGTAAAGGGCTTTGGAAGACTTTTTTTTCAGAGCTGTTAAGTGTTGAGCATTTTCAGATTTCGTATTACGAAAAACTATATCAGTTATGACAAGCTTGCCATGAATGCACAGAAACTGCTTATGTCTGATTATTAAATGGCCTTTTCTCCAGCTTCTTCATACTCTTGCAAAATTCTGTGTTACTAACTGTGCAGTTAATAAGTGTGGTGTTCATATTTACTGTTTTGTGAAGTAAAACTAAGGTTGTGATTTAGGGGTTAGAAATGTTATCAGTGATACAACTGCAGTGTGACTACAAAGGAAATTTTCTGTAGGATTTTAACTGTTCTAAAGATGTGAACCAATTCTTGTTTCACAAGCTCTCAGAGTTTAACTTTGAATTTCACAGCTGTCACAGACTTGTAAATTTTAATCCCCAGCCAGGTGGTAAACCTGCTTAAGACTCTGATATAAATGCATGTAATTGAAATGTTGGTTATACACTTAATGAGTTTGAACATTGTGAAGCAATTGTAATATTACACACTGTGGCCCTTTTCATCAGTACTCAATGGTGCAATAGTCTTTTAGAAAGTGAAATAACATTGGCAACTGAAAAGAAGTGTTTCAGAGAGGTCAATTAAGGACTTGAGAAGAGAGCTCAGAGAATCTACTGTTTTTTTCTTTCTAGTTTGCTGAAGCCAGACATGCAATGAGAAAAATGTTTCCAGTAAATGGGGTATTCTAGCAATCTATGCTACCGAACATGTCTTTTTTTTATTATTCAGCTCAGGCAAACAAAGAACTTTGTGGTCTTGATTGAAAGATAAACCAAAAAGAAAATGTGTTCATAGATTGTTGGATATTTTCCTGAAACACTTTTTTCTGGGATACACTTCATGGTGTAGGATGAGAGTGAGTACATTCTCTGTGCCCATTTAATACTTGAATGCTAAGTATGTGATGTCATATATTCTGCCTCAAGTGACTGTAAACCAGATGTCTAAATATGAAGATTAAGAAGGACATGTTTTTTCAACACCAGTTGCATCCTGGACTCCATTAGTATTTTATATATTTATGCAATAACAGATACATGATATACAAACTGAAAAGGGACTTATTCTACAGTTCACCAGATGAAGGCATTCCTATCTAAACATTAATTTTAAGAAGTGCCATTTTAAAATGAAACAGACATTTATGTCAGTGTGAAATCCAAATCTGCTTATAACGGAATTAAACTGTTTAAATCAGTTCCGTTATTTGCATGTTTGCATAACTTTTAAACAAAATTACACATTATTGACAACAGATTTTGACATTAACCTTAAAGTAATATGATCAAATTAATTGATACTGTATGTCAATGGTCAAAATCAGCTGGTTGATGATGTGATATTGTTAGAACTGTTACCTGATTTGTCAATATGAAGGCTATACAAATGTATTCAAAGAGTTTGACTGCCAAACCTTGACCACTACAGATGGCGTACAAAATTAAGAAAAAAAGCTAATAAAATAAGGATCCCTCACAAATTACAATACGCTTAACTCACATTTTATTGCAGGCAACCAACCAAAATGTGAAAAAATAATTAGTCAAATCAAGTTTCGTTTTTAAAAAGAAGGCTACGTTTGCTGTAAAATTAAGAAAATATACTGAAGGGAAATCAGCCTAAATGGATCATTAGCTAGTTCATATTAACCAGTGGTATTGTTCAATTAGTCATTAACACCTCTTGTATATGTTAGTTTCTTACGCTCTGTGCAACCTCGAAGTTTGCCTCTCTCTCCAATAAAAAACTCACTCATTCTGGTTAAGCCCAAGCTGGAAAAGCAGGAAATCCAGGATGAGGTTCTTTAAAGAGAAGCAGGGCTGGGTGTGTGTCCCTAGTGGGGGAAATCCAGGTCATCTTTTGAAGTGTCTGCTAATCCTTTTAATGCAAACTACATGCCCCACTTGCCGTGCTTAGTTTAAAACATGGTCTTGGATTTTTTAACACTACAGACTTGACACACCTGTAATGAACTTTTCCTGCCAAAGCACTCTGCTAAGAATATGAACTGGGAACATTTTTTGTTGTTGTTTTGGACTGTGGACTAAAAGCAACTGGCTCAGCATCCAGAGGGACTGCACCTTTCCTTTGCAATCCCATCCTGCAAATACGTATTGATATGCTGCTTCTTGTTTATTATTACTGTTGTATGGGCAGCCTTTAAGTGCTGTCTCCTTTATTCATGTCACCGCAGTGTACTGAACTACAAAACAGATGCTGGCAGGCCAGCACAATTCCACATTACCATCAACCGTTTAAACACCACGGCAGGTTTCTTTTTAGCAAGGCAATTGGTTTCCGACAGGCAGGATAATAAGTCTTTTGACCTGCATAGATCTCCGACCCATTAAGGTTATCAGTGTGCTTGGGCGCAGAGCTGACTTCAGATGTGCCTGCAAGTTCTGCATTTTATCTTCTGCCCACTTGAAAATAAAGCTTCTTTAAGTGTGTCTGGGAAGGTCCCCCAGGACTACTAAGGCATCCCTGTTGTGGGCAATGGAGGGACAGAAGCTGCAGCCTTATTAATGAATGCAGACCATTATGAGTCTGGCTGGCTCCGGAGCTGTTCCCAGAAGCATATACAGTACGTGACTTAAAATGCCAGAATATTGACACAAAGCAAGCAGGGCACCCCCAAGGAAAATTACTCCTTGGATATAATGTAGGCTCGTAACAGCTATTAGAGTACAAAATAAAACCCTCTGGGACCTCGCTGACATATACCGCGTTCTACCTTCTCCCCAAACATTAGAAGAATTTCTCAGTGAAGGCATTTTCAAGGACAGCGTTAAAAGGACTTTTGTAGCACTGTGTGCAGGCAGGCAAAGATGTCTCCATTGTGACTGTGTAAGGAGTTCTGTATTTGATTAGAATCGATACATTTTGTTCAACATTTACTTTTATCCCCTCTCATTCTATTTTCATAAGTCCTTACATATCTATTTTTTTCAAGTATTCACCGCCTTTACCAGCCATGCGGGAACTGTACACTGAAAGTGTAGTCTGCAGTTGTATAATCTTTCAAGAAACTTTATAAGACAATCAGCTGAGCGCACACACTCAACTTGTTCTCATCCTCAGCTTACTGACGAAAGAGTGTAACTCATAGCTGCTGCGTGCCTGAAGACACTTTTCCTGTGGCCTTTGGCAGTGCTCCTTACAGTATATTAGAAATGGGTTTGGGAAGTGGCTCAGCAGATCCTCATACAACCTCAGGTCACTTCTTCCATTTGCAGTGAAGGTGATGAATTACAACATAACAGATGGATGCAATTCTAATTCACATATTCATGCCACATTAAATCCTTCTCTTGCCATTTCAGTATTCAATAATACTCTATATCAAAATAAAAAAACTGTTTCAACCGGTTGCTTCCATTTTTATTTCAGGTAAGTAATCATACAAAAGATTAAAACTGAAAAAATATTAAGAAAACCAACTAAGATTTCAATTTAGCACCACTACACGTGTTTCCTAAAAAAACACACTTTTATTAAGGTGCATATCACATTATAAGGTCAGTAACAAAGTTATTTCATGTACGCATAACAATGAGCACTGGGGTTACTTTACTGGCTGATAGACTGATGTGCAGTGTCCAGTAAGCCACACCAATAGTACACTACTGGTATCTGGTTCTTTCCCAACTATATGTATGGAGTTAGAACCTGAACTGAATGATACTTTTGGAGTCATTTAAAGATATTCAGCCTGGCACCTGATCCACTCTGCAGTCAACTGTGACTTCCTGAAGAAGAAATCAAATGAAAGTGGATTGCTGAGACAGAAGAGGATGTTGGAGCTGACATCGCATCACACACACACAGCACCTAGTCTGTGAAGAGTAGGAACTCGGCTGCTATTGCCAAGTATTCAACACAAATGCTATACTCATTTATTTATACGAGTTCAACAGATCACCAATGCACGAATAGTATGCAGATTTGCATGGAATGTCCTGCACGTGTATGCTGGTGTATATAACTGCTTGTAGATCGGCTATCTCATCTTCGTTTGGAGTGGGAGAAAATTAAATGTTTGTCACTGGTCATTTTCTGACTCAGGGGCCTATTTCTAATGTGTGGCCACAATTCTATAGCTACCTTCTGTTGTACAAAGCTATGGGGTGGTGTTTGTCTGCAAAAACAGCACATCTGTCAAGTTACCCGGCTGAAAAAAAGCGTGACAGAATAAAGCGAAAACACAAAAGGAGAACTATAGGTGGCTGCAAACAACAAGACAGAAATAAAAGTAAAGGTATTCATTTTGGAAATCCAAGGGACTTAAGAGATTTGTGCTCCATCTCCTGGTCTCCTTGTGCTCAATGCCATGTAGGCCCAGCAGTGCTCTGCAGGCGTGTACCACTGGGGGCACCCATCCTCTCTTCAACATGCTCTTCACAATTCACACACAATTTACAGCACTCCCAGTGCTGAAACCCGACCTGGATTTGGTCTGAGGTGTGCTGTGCTTTCTCTAGACATCCAAGTTGCCTATATTTTTAATGCACTAGTGACAATCCTAGCAGACATAATCTCTCACTCTTAGGTCCCAGTAAAGGATACTGTCTGACAGCATGAACAAATTGTTTCAGGTCCCTTTATACCTGTAGGCAACAAGCAGAAGACGCATTATCTATTCAGCTCTCCTTGTTCCATTTTCAGGTCATCCATCTTTGCTCATTTCACTGAATGGCTCCAGAAAGCCAGGGACCCCACCCTAATTGGGGGGTACAGTCAGTACCTTGCCACTTTCTTAATTTCAAAGTCCTGTAATAGAGTAGCATTCAAGCCAGTTGGCTCTAGCTGAAATTAAATTCACTCTCATCAAAATTCCTTTCAAAGACGCAAGTCTTTGTCATTTCCCTGCTACAGAGAACTCTGCTTTCGCCACATTACATCATATTGCAGCATCTCCCTAGAATTAATAGCAATAGGTTCATAAAATGTCTTTAAGTACTGGTGCTACCGAGTGAAACGGATATGTTCTGTATGGTATTGATTTTCATTGTTAGGTCAAAGTTGCAAATAATTGCTTATGTTCAGTGTCATACTGGCATTTGTGAGGAGTCTGAATTTATATCCCCACACAAGATAATACAGGAAAGTCTGAGCAATTTTCAAATTTGTATTGTTTATGAGTACATTCACATCTATCAAGACTCAAGGATCTTGTTAAGTGAAAATTCTAAGCTACTGTAGTATCACAATACTGCAGGCAGGACCATTCCAGCTGTATTGCAAATTAAAAAAATCTTCAAATAACTATTTAAATACAAGCAAGAGTGGGTCACTGACCCTGCTGTCTGAAAGGGCTATAACACAGATTCCTATATAGTGTGGGAAGGGGGTCATCTACCTCAGAAAAAAAAAACAGAATTGTAAGAATGAATTTCATGAAAGGTCAACCCACAGATGTTTTCCTGTTTCACTCACTGCAGTGCCCTACGGATGACATTACGGCCTTGTGACTTCGCTGTAGGAATTCTCAGGATGTCATTGTGTTGTCTTCTTAAACATCAATATGTTGTCCTAAGGATATAAATCTTGTATCCCAGAAGCTTCACTCTCAGAGCTTATATTCAAGGGAGACACCCAGGGCTGCCAGCCTTAGTGCTCAGGAACATCTTCCTGTGAGAATCTGGGGGTGTTCTGACACAATTTGAATTTGGAGTGCATTAGGTTTCATTTAATAAAACCACTAAGAAAATGCTGATTTATATATATATATTTACTAAAAATTATCCTCTTTTTCATGTTTCATTTTTGCATGAACTTATTTAATGCTGTGCACTCTGGCCCTTTGTGTGGGTTCCAGACAGCTATTCAAGTTCTTAGGACTTCAGCATGGAAACATCACTGCAGCACAAGTCGATTGGTCTGCAAGACTTTAAGCACCTTTTTAAAATGCCTTCATTGCTGCTAAAGTCAAACCATGAAATCTATCAAAACCAAAGTTGAGTAACCCCAAATAATGTGTCTGGAGGAGGTCAAGGCAGCTCTTATCTTGAAATAAAGTACTGCTTATACTGTGAGTATAGCCTCACGTCAGGGAAATGTTTTGTTGCAAGCAAATGTTCAGATTTATTTATCTTATTAATGTAAACTTGGCTTTCACCAGCACACTCATTACCAGAAGCATACACGTAAGCACATACAGTATATATGCATACATAAATACATAATATGTATACATACATAATTAATACATAAATATGTAAATATATGTGCATGTGTGTATTTTCTCATGTAAATTACCTAGAATTTACCTAGATTTGCCAAAGTTTCTACACATCACTTATCCTGACATGTATATTGTTTAAAAGCAAAATAACTTCCTCTGGAAGCTTCACAATTGAGATCATTTATTATATTCTAAGACATCTATGTACAACAGATAATAAAATTGTTCATGAAATGTCAGCTTTGTATTCTCTAGATGTTCTATAGGGCAAAACAAGAAGGCAGTAATTTACCTCTAGTTCATAGTGCTTTACTGGAAACTGGTATAGGATGGTAAAAGTTATATCTATCCAACCATCAAATCCACATGATTTAGAGTATTAAGAGTGAAAGGAAATAACTTTGGTATTTTGGGAATTATTATAATATTTTTGGTATATGTTCTTTAGCAATTGGGGAAAAAAACTTTCTAAGGTGATCTTTGCACTTTAAATCTACCATCTGGTTGAGCACAAATATGAATTTCATGTAGCTCTTTTTAGATACTTATCCACATTTCACAGCCCACCCTTGCCCTTTATGAACAGATGAACCAATATGATAAACTCTCCTTCACATCTGAGAGGCTGGTTTCTGGGACGACCACCTTAGCTGAGTGATAAATATGTCTTCTGAGAATGTGCGAGACCTTCACAGAACACACCTCTTTGCACACCAGTATATACTGTAAGACTCAGATTTAAGTGATCATAATAAATGGTTTAAACATAACAATTAAACCAAATCAGAGCAAATGTGAACCTTAATAACAACCAAAGAGCCAAAGTAAGTTTGCAATGAAACGTGACATACTGTGACAGTGACATTAGAACATAAGCCTTAGGTATAAACTCCCCTGGCATTAACAGATCTGGCAGTGACGATGTGCGGCTTGAACAGCCTCTGAGCAGACTGCTGTGGGGTGTCTTACCACTCTTCCTGCTACAGCTAAGGGGTGAAGGCTGGGTCCTGTTGATAGCATTGCAAATCTGGTTCCACATATGCTGTACTGAACTTAGGTTGGGGAAAAAAGCTGACCGTAGCAAGACCATCATCACCCTACTTTCCTACACCCAACTCACTGGCTCAGCACTGTCCATGAACATAACAATTAAACCAAATCAGAGCAAATGTGGAGCTTAATAACAACCAAAGGGCCAAAGTAAGTTTGCAATTAAACGTGACATACTGTGACAGTGACAACATTTTTTACCACTCTAATCTCTCCGTCTGTGTTCTCAAAGACGGTTTTCCGAACTCATACATCAGAAAGACTACAGAAACCAAAATTATCCTGCAGCTAGGATCACACCTTCCCCCTTCTCTTAGCGACAGACTACTTTTCTTCTAAATTTTCTCCATTCATTGGTGGTTTCATTTCACACCTCTCTACACCTATTCTGACTTCACACCTCTTGATTGGCCTCTCTTTCTGTCCGCTGATCCTGCCTCTCGCTCCTCCTCTCTACCAGCCTTTGTTCTCCCGCTACATTACCTTTGCTTACTTTCTCACACCTGAAGAAGGCTCCACGGCCAAAACGTTGTGTTTTCTTTCTTCTTTTTTTCAGCATGGAATAAACCTATTACTTGTTCCATTGTCCGTGAAGTACCTTCAGAGCATGCAGATTCTTTTCTTGCAGACAGCAAACTACAGTACAGCCATCATGCTGATGCACAGGTTATTTATTTCCTTTTGGTGTTTCTAATACCGTAGCCATAGCAATCTGAAACAATTAATGTAGATGGCCTTGGACTAGCGTCCTGGCTTAGCTTTATTTTCTCGGCAACTTCTCTCATAGACAAGCCATCATTCCAACAGCAACAAGGTGACTATAATTTCTCAGGCACAGAATGGTCCTATCTTTCTCTGCTCTTCTTTTCAAGTCAAGTCTTTTGAAGATTAAAACTTAAGATTAAGATAAGAAGCTCTTTTTACATTTTCTTAAATTTATTTTTTATCACAACTCAACTACCAAACACCAGGAACCTGTTGTTTCTATAAAACTGCATGATGAGCTCAGTATTTTATTACTCCAAAGAATAACATGACTCAGTAAACCTATCTGCTGAGTATTTAAAATTTGCCTCTTAAACTTTGAATGTTGAGTTTTTGTGATTTTGTATAGAATGCCTTACTGGGAAGAAAAAGTGGTGCAATTTGTGCATGTGCATGAACATAACTTGTGTAAATCCAAGAGAAATATTCATGTGACTTGCTTAGGATTATTTATATATTCACATACAGATAATAAAGGCAACATGTGGTTCAGAGTTGTTTTTAAAAAAGGGTTTCAAAGATAAAAAATTACGAAAATATGTTGACAAAAACAATAGAAAACATAACAAAGAAGCTAAAGTGGGTCAGAGTTGTTGCTGCTTTTTGGTGGATATCCCTTAAAGAGATTACATCTGGTATTAAACAGGTGGAAGCACTTAACGGAAAAGTGAGTTAGAGCCAAAATTATTGAAGCTTTATTGACTGTCCAAAAATCCAATAGTGTAACCTTTAATGAGAATTTTTAACTATACCTCTGGAGTCCTTCTTCAACGGGGTGAATACATACATCACATGGCAGAATGACTTTTTGGGATGAGAGGCTTTGATGATCAAAGTCGTCATTTTCTAGTAAAGATGTTTAAGTGATAACTAGGGGTTGCACTGAGTGTACACAAAACATGATGCATTTCTAGGATACTGTATACATAAAAAATTCAATTATTTCACCTATAGCTCTTTAAAGCACTAAAATATTACAAACATTCAAAAACAAATTCTGGTTTTAATTAACATTATTCAATATATCTCACTTTTCCAAGAGGATGTTCAATTTATTTGCTAGCTAAAATCAGTGTGTTGGACATTTTTCTTTTGGAACAAACCATAAATTATTAAAATAAGCTAGGTTAATGGATATGAATGCTATTCATGATAAATCCATTTATCATAAAGTAATTGAAGTGGTAAGCGAAGCAAAAAGCTTTAAACTTTTTTGACTAAAAAGACAAATTTTGTAATGTAGATGTCACACAAATTAAAAACATAACATACTGTACTAGGCGAATAATGTTACAAAGACACTTAATTTCAGGATGCATTTTTTGGTTTAGTTTGGAAGCTCTGTGGGGCAATAATACTGGAAAAGGCAACACAGATTGCTGATTGTTCCTAAGAGCCATATAAGGTAGATAAACATTGTGGAGTGTTACCCAAAATTCATATGTTGTCACATATGTGTGTCAAAGTTAAAACATGGTGAGATGTTTGTTTTGTTCTGAAATCATGGTAGTAAACATACTGTACTATACAGGTACTTCCCAAAGCTATCAACATTGTGTGAAACACAGCAATATGTTCCTGTAGTCCAAAGTCAACAACGACTATACAGAGGTCTAGCTTTTTTTACAAAGAAATCACTTCTCATTAACAGATTCTGAACTGCTTTGCATTCTGTGCACAGGGCTGTATATCTCAAAATTTATTCAGAGTCATCAGTCAAGATTTTAATTAACATGTACTGCCATCATCCCAAGGAAAAGCGTGATGATTGTTTGATTGCAAATAAAGCATAAATACACATCCACTCGAACCACTTAATTATAATTACGCAGTGCCCATCTATGCTGAAAACTATAGTCAACCAGTCTTCTGCTGTTTTCCCATATTTTTCCTTGTTTTAAGTTTTATTATTTTTGGAATCTTTTATCCCATTTTTGTTGTCTTTGTTTAAAGTTATCTGCCTCTTCTTATTTTTACCTTTTTCCCTACACAGCGGTAGGTATGAGGACTGTTATCCAACATTGTGTTATTTGCCACAATTTTTCTTTTTCAACGTTTTACAATTTTTGTTTCAGGGTGTGAATTGCTCTGGAGAACAACCAGGTGGTGAATTTTACTATTGTTCTTCACATGCTTCTGTTCGTCTAACAGTCCTTGGCAAGGCTGTCAAGAAACAGTTCAAAGCAAATCAAAGAAAACTGGATGCAGGGCTTGTTTTTGATTACACATCCTATACAATATTTAGGTATACATAGTGAGACCTACCAAAGTATTCCAAAGGAATAACAGAGCTGATTTTGGTTTCAGAGGTTATGATGTTTGAAGCTTAGCCAATATTGACTCAACTCAAAGTCATTTTTTAAATGAGCACCCTGGGAGAGATTCAGACTGCTTGCTTTTCTACTGGGGGTGTAATTCCTTCCTGATTTGGAAAAGTGCCAAGGGAACCGTTGTCCAGTTTGGCTGAAGGGGAAAAGAAAAAAAAAAGGCAGAAAGCAGTCCACATACTCAACAGTTATCAAAATGGAATGAGACATTGCCTTCTCGCCTTTTGTTTTGCTACAGCTGGCTCTGTCTCCTTGGAAACTGACCATCTCTTTTGATGTGTGACTCCTGGGAGTCCAATGGACACACCATACAAGGGGTAGCATTTCCCCACAGGCTTCCTGAAGTGGGCAAATTAAAGAAAACTGAAACAACAGGTATGTTCTGGGTATTGTAATGAAGGAATTTGGCTTGATGGTTGTTTTTGAAAATAAAAGAAAGCCTTGGGCTTAAGCCTAGGAAAAAAATGCCACTTAGGCCAGATAAAACAATTCCAAACTGGCTTAAGGGAAAAGCGGAGCAAAAACAATTGAGTGGGACGTGGGTATTTTGTTTTGATTTTAAATCCATAGGGAAGCAGAGGTCTTGGGTCTTCCATAAAAAAGGAAAAAACAAAAGTGTGCCTCTATACAGGAGGTCTATGCAAAATATACATCACTAGGAATTTATCACTAATATTACTACCTAAAAAGAAACTCCTGAAGGGTTATGTGATTGCAACACAAATTAAAAACCAAATGTGACTGACATTCTACATGACAAACAGATATTAAGATAAGTCACATCGACGATTTGGTCCTTTTTAATAAGGCTACCTTGATAAGCGTGTTAACTGGGTGATGTTTTGAAGGAAGTACAACTAATTGGATGATGCATTTATTGAGGTTGTTTCAATGTGAAGTAAAAAAAAATATGGGCCTTAGTGTATTGAAAGCTTCTGTTAAAAGATACATTTACCCGGCAGTCTTGTAAAGTGGTTTCCACTATGCACCCTTTTGTGTCCTTCACAAGCTGCACTTAAGCCCCAGCTCTTTAATGGTTTTAATAATCAGATGTCCTTCACTGCTGCACAGGCAGTGCAACTGAGGGATGATTGAGTTACCAGCATCCAAATAACTTTGTGTCATTCACTCCCAATGCTGCTGCACTGCCTTTCTTTCCTCAACCCTTGCTCTGTGTTTGCTATTAAAGTGGTTTCTAATTGCATGAAAAAAAACTATTGCTAAAAATAATGGATCTTCTTGACATATTTCATCTCATTCCCCGACATCTTTATGAGAGCCAGGAAGTGCACACATTATTTTACATATAAAGGCACCATACCATCCTCACCATTGCTAAAAAAAACCTCAACAAATAACCTTTGAGACACAAAGGAAGGAGAAAAAAGCACTACCTAAACTAACTAAAATTGGGGAAGTTAAGCATATTTTCTTTGGAGATCACTTTTGAATCAGATGGACATGGATACAATGCCAGCAGTATTTTAAAATTTCTACCTCACGCCTTCCAGCACTTCTGCACTTCCCAGCCAAAAGACTTTCCTAAGAAGTTCCGTCTAATAAAGGTGCCTGCTGGGACAGACAAGGCAAGAACAGCTGCACATTCGCCCACAGCCTGGCTCGTCAGGGCCTGGCCCTGGCTCAGCAGGGTGCAGTGGCTTAACCAGGCAGGGGCAAATTCTAGCTCTTGTTTATTTCCCTACAGGAAAGGACCAGCCTCCCCATTATCCAGAAACATGACCCCAAAGGCAGAGTCGGAGACCCTGTCATTTTAATCCTTGATTTTTATTTTATTAGTCTACACCTTTTTATTCTTCCCTTTCTATCAGAACCTGTTTAGAGAATCATTTGTTTCTCTGCATTTACTGTTGTAATGCATTCATCAGTATTGTTTTCATGTATTTGAAGTTTAATGTTCTGAAAGATTAAAAAAAAAAATTTAACAAAACAAAAGCCATCAATAGATATTTTCTATACAGACTTTTTCACCCAGCTGTGTGGTTCAGGGGTCATGTTAACTTTGCATAATATACTCCTGCTGTTCATCTGAACAAAGCAATCAACATCCAATCCTACACATCCTTCTAGTGGACTTAAATTTCACCTTCAAAACTACCTTTCAGTAAATTGGCAAACAATCTAAAACCAAAGATTATGAAAGAGGAAGACATTCTGCCAATTTGACTCAACTAGTTGTTAAGGATCCAATAATCAATAAGCTGGATTGCCTGTTCCATACTCCCACAACCCTCTGGGTAAAGAAGTGCCTCCTGTCCTCAGTAATTTCCACTTATGTCCTCTGGTTCATGTCTCCTTGTTGACTTTGGAGATGTCAACTGTGTTGGCTCAGTAAATGCTTTTGAAGATTTTGAATACTTGTATCAGATCTCCTTTTGTTCTTCAAGACCAAATCAATTAACTTCTTGCAGTCTATCGGTACGTGTTGCACATTCCCTTCATCTGTGGAATGCGTCCTGATGCTCTTCTTTGGACAGATTCCAGAGCAGCTCTATCTTTTTTACCACACAGTGACCAAAACCGTATCAATATTCTAAATGTGTTGGACGTGGGATGTGTGGATCATCCGGGGTGTGTGCAGAACACCAGCTCCTGCTCACCCAGACATGACGGGGTCCACTTAAACATCCGAGTCTTTGTTACGAGGAGGCTCTTCCAGCTCATTGTTTCCCATTTTGTTTTTCTGCAGAAAATAAAGGCACTCAAGAACACATGGGATACTGCACAGCCTGGTTCACATCAACCGAACTCTCCACAGATTGTATGTGAATAATCGATCTCAGGGAGCTGTTGAACTATCTGATAATTGACGTTTTTTAAATTAATATGCCATTGTTATGAAGACCATGGTCTTTAGCTCATCAACTGTAGACACATGATTACAAAAACCTTCTGCAAATGCCATTTGCCCAGTCAGCTTCCATTCTTAGGTTGGAGAAGCTGGAACAGACACTTGCTAAGACATCTCCACCTAAATGAACTCTCCTGGCTTTAGTGAGACTCAATTTTCTGATTAAATGCTAGAGGTTTGAGGTTTTGATGCTGAGCCCCTCGGTGCATTGTCTAGAGATTCCAAAGCAAGCTTGAAATATTTCATTCATCCCAGACCAGGCAAAAACATTGCTGCAGCACCTTGCCTTGTCTCATTCCTTTGCTGATGTTGCACAGTGGTGTGTGAGTATGAGCAATATTTAGAGAGAGTCAGAGGGCAGAATGACCACCTGCTAGCAATGCTGAAGCAATACCAGAAGATGCAACTGCAACAGCAATTCTTTTCTGCTGTCTGGTCTTTGAGTGCACTAGATTAATCAAGACTGTCTTCCCAAACCATCCCAAACCAAAAAGGCTCCAGTACTTCCTCTAGGCACTGTCTCATAGACAGCTGAGTGCTCTAAGATGCAGAGCCTCTCTTTCTCTCACGAAGACATTCATATTTTCCACATTACAGTTTGTTTCTCTAAGCATTTCTGGTGATTGCATGCCACCTTGGTCCCTCAGACTTGATGATAGGCCAAGCTTCTGTAGATGTCTGCAGAGTATAGATGGTATTTGGCCTTATGTTGAAAATGATTACTATGTTAAAAATGCTTGTGTGCTCCGTGCTAGAATTTTGCTTTTTAAAAGCAGCAATAAGCAGACCTTTAGATAATGCCAGTTTTGATTGGCGATCTCCAAGTGTTGCCTGTGGGATTTATCTCCTGAACAACTTGTCTTGCAGCCCAATTTCAATTCAATTCAAGCTTTATTATCCTCTGGGGCAAATTCATTTTATTGCACAGTCCAATACAAGGAAGACAAACATTATCAACACAGAAGACGGTACAACAGTGATACAGAAGAAAGTTACTTTACATACTCTTCTGGGTTGTCACTCGACATGTACTGCAGCCTTATATTTCTGAGTAGTAAACAGTACTGTGAAAAGTGGTAGATTCAGCTTTATAGTCATCTCCTAACTTGTGGAGGCCAAGGACCAATTTGTTGAGAGCTCTCTGACCTTAACCAGGTTGATACATACTGAAGTTATAACTAAATATTGTCTTCCATGACACTCAGAGGACACATGAACCTCCAGAGGCCTCTTTAAAAGCCCAAGAGGCTGGAAGCTATTGCAAATGTGTTTTTCTTATTTCACTTTAAAATATTTAGAGGAAGGTACTTATTTACAGTATGAGGTGGAGTTCACCGTGCTTCTGAAAGCAGTGCCATCAGGATTCGATCAGGGAAACCCTGGGGCACCTCTGGCTTCAGAGTTATGCAATGCCACTCCCAGACAGCTGTCCATTCCAAATATTTCAACAGATTGACCACCCACCACAGGACAATACCTGAAGTCTGGATAAAGCCCAAAACCTTGGACATGCAAGGATCTCAGACCGAGATCACATCACAAATACCTGACACCGATAAGTGTCACAATGAAATACAAGCCCCATCATGTGGAAAACAATAACAACAACAGGTCAGACTTTCGTGAAGATATTAATGTATTAAATATAAAATAACACTTACAGATGTCTTAACCTCTACAGACAGATAGGTGTTATTTTTAAATATTTGAAACTATAGGACTTCAGTGGCAGATATATGAATAATGAAGACCCAAAGGCACTTACTTGTCCAAAGTATTGCAAATGATAAAATGGCAGCCTCAGCCACTTATAAGTTGTTCATTGTTAATATTCTATTACATGAAACTAAATCCCAAACCAGTGTGGATTTTTAGTGTAAACCACTTCTTATATCTTTGACTCAAAGCTACTCTTATTTCTTTTGTGTTTTAAATAATTTGCTCGTTACTGTTGGGGTAATAATTCGTCTGGAGGACAACAAAAAGATCTGAGATACAGGAGTCACCTTTTCCACAATGACCAACAGTGTATCACTGTTGAAAATGAGCTTATGATTTCACCCTCAACTACAACTTCCATGTGCGCTGTTCAAAACATCCAAGTAACCTGAATATTTTGCTAAACATTCTTACAAAACAAATTACATGATTAATTCCTAAGGGAAGTTGGCAATAACTGATATAATAACAGCATAGACTCACCTGTGGACTTTGGA
Source organism: Atractosteus spatula (assembly GCF_055471065.1). NCBI lineage: Eukaryota > Metazoa > Chordata > Actinopteri > Semionotiformes > Lepisosteidae > Atractosteus > Atractosteus spatula. The sequence continues at coordinate 673,360 of NC_142711.1, forward strand.
GAGAAAGTGAAAACTGGATAAGAAAGTGGAAAAGCTCTGAAAAGCACAACTTAGAAACAAGTACACTGTATTGTTTAGACAGTCCAAACTTTACTTGTTATAATTATGTATTCAATGTACTCAATATTTACCAGCATGGCATCTTTTATAAATTTTTCAAGAGCTCAGTAGAAAATATAATGCATAACTGTAGACTTAAATGTTTGTGTACAAATATTGAACCAAGCTAAATTTGACAATGTATCTTATATTCATTTCCATGTGAAATGGAAAAAAAATAAACTCAAAAGACTTTGTCGAAGAGTTTGTCAGGGATCCCTCTAGATAATGTGAATGGTTACAGCAATAAGATCCTAAGAGGGTTGCAATTGTTTGCCTGTCATCTTGTCTAATTTTACTTTACCTGAGATGCAAAACATTATTCCTGTCTAACAAAAGCATTTGACAGAATGTCTCTTTTATGTTGCTTGCCTACCTTGAAAGAATTCTGCAGAAAAATTTACAGTATATTTGTTTACTGCTGTAAATAATTTTAAAGAGTTCCTGTGGAGCTCCTTTATTTGTTGTTTATATTATCATTTGAACTTAGGCCTGTTATCACTTGCAACTGCATTGTCAAACAACAGGAGAGATGAAATGAGAAACTACTGTATGAACTGTTAAGCATTTCAAAAGATGTTAACTCTTCCACAATGGGAAACGGCAACTGTTATTTTGCAAGGCAGTCCATTAAAGCAACTGGTTGATTTAATAAAACTGCAGTTGTGCAACACATGGCCTGTGGTCTGAAATAACTGTAGACAGACTGTAATTTAGCATCTTTTGCCCAGGAAAGCCACCCAAAATGAATTTATCTCATGTTGGGCACATTAGTGAGAGAATGACCTTTTCTTTTATCTTCCGTATCAGATTGTTCTTTATCATATTGACAGAGCAGAGAATACCAGGCAAACAATGTCTTGATTTAACATGGAACAACACCTTTACTACCTTATGCCTGATTGGAAGTAAAATATATATATATACTACTGGAGACCGCATGAGGAAGCAGTGCCCCTGTGAGAGTTGACTGGGGTGAGTGCGAATGGGAAGATTCATGATCAGAAAAATTATTGTCAATGAGAAAAGGACTCAGGAACAATCTACCCAGCTATGTTATTGGCTTCTTTCAAGAAACAGTTGGATGAGATCCTCTGATCAAAAAGCTGCTACTACTCAAATAAGCTCACTGCACCTCATGTTTGTAAAGTTCTTAACATTATTATTTAAGAGTAAGCATCATCGTCATCTTTTTTATATAGCTTTGTTCAGCATGCATTATTTTAAGGTACTTACTAAAATCTAAGCTATTAAAACCATTTTCAAGACAGGATTTAAAAATACTGACTGACTTGCAAGATCTGCTTGTAGGCCAGGAGATTGTTCCACAACCTCAGACAAAACTTTGTGGAGAAAAGCAAGGTCTCTCGTTTCTTTGAAAAAGAAAGAGGGGCAGCATCCAACAAGTGGAAATGTGTAGGTATATAGAGAGATAACAGTTCTCTAATACAGTCAGGAGCCAAAAGTATTCAAGCCCTTAAAGGTGAACAGCAGTTTTATTTTATTCCAAAATTTACAGGGAGCCAATGCAAGGGAATTGCTGTAAAATAGAAATATGCTCATGTATTTTGGTCTAAGATCATCAGATCATCATGTTAACAACATTAATAATAATACTACTAAGCATCACATTACAACAGTCAAGCCTGACCAAAAAAAACACCAAATGCATTCACTAGCTCTGCTGCTATAGATTGGGAGAGACAGGAACTGATACTATCAGCGTTATAATACCAGCGATGCTACGAAGATGAGAAAACACACCTTCACAACTTTATGAACATGAGCTTGAAATGTAAAATTTGGATCAACAGCGATTCCAAGATCCCTAGCCTGGGACTGGGACTTGGGACTTATTCCAATGCTATCGATTATCAAACGAAAGCTGACATAGTTGTGGAGTTGATTGTATTATAAAACTGGCATAACTTTGGTCTTGTCAGAATTCAGCAAGCAAAACATCTGCTTTGTAACTGACCAGTGACAAGGCAAATAGTGTGGGTTAATGTCAAATTAGGATGCAATCAGCACAGAAATGAAAACTGACCAATACCCATGAAGGTTCTGGCCTAATTTAAACATATAGGTATAAAAAGGGAGGAGGACTGAGAAAAGAGACCCGTGGGACCAACGCTATTGGGGAGGAATCATGCTAAATGTTTCACAATTGACTATCTATAAGTTAAAAGTACATTTAAACCAACAGAAAAGGGTAGTTCTTGTAATACTACAACCCACTCCAATGCATTCATTAGGATGTTATGAACAGCAGTATCAGAGCCAGCACTTAGGTCCAGCTGGACAAGAAAAAAAATAGTCAGCAATTATCAGTAAATCATTAGTAACCCTAACATGAGCTGTGTTTTTACTGTGCATTGATCTGGACCCAGGATGAAATGGTTCCTATAGCTTATTAGCTGACAAATGATCTTAAGCCTGAACAGAGACAGCCTATTGAAGAACCTTCGGTAAAAGTGGTTAGTTAGATGCTGACTTACCATAACTGAAGAGGATGCAGTTTGAGCACCCAAGTAAACCCAAGTTTACCCAGAACTCCATGAATTTTAAAACACGAAATAATAACAAACAGCCCAGAACTGTTACAACGAAAATGTTTAGTTTTCCAGATCGCCGAGGAGCAATGACATGACATGATGAAGCCAACAGTTTTGTCTGACTAATTTCAAATGATTAACAGAGAGAAAATAAATTATATGAATCCAAACAGGGAATATGAGAAACAGACTGCTCAAAAACAGACAGTGCTATGTTAATCATGCTCAATGGAAATAGACAGATTATTTTAAAGGCAAACTGAGAAAAACTGTCATAGAGGCTGCACTATACTTTTGCAGGAGAGTTAATTATTTGCAAGCCCAGCATGACAGCATGGAAGAAGATGACATGAATTCAAAAGACAAATTAACCAAGGATATGGTAAAATAATGATAAAGAAAATTTGAAATGAAACCTAAGGTACAGAGGTGACACCAGTTCAACTAATTGGAGCCTTCCTCTTCTATCAGGAGAAGTGGAAACGGACACACAAGATAAAACGAAAATAAGCATGCCCCTCTTTCCCTTATCCAGTCCTGAAAAACACGAAGAGCTGAGATACTAAGAGTCAAGTGACAGATATGGTGTTTAGAAACTGGCTCCCCATTCTCACTGCTGTTCAGAAAGCAATAAATGTATTATTTCTTTAAGTATTACATGTCAATAAATGGCTTAATTAAACAATATAATAAGTGTCACCAGGGGAGAGTGACAAAACAAAGCAAAATAAAACAAATAGCCATGTGAGAAAGAATAAATGGTTGTTGATTAGTTCTAATCATTTTATTGCAATTATAAATAAGGTTTATAGGTTTTAAGAACTTCTTCCCTCAATTAAATCAAGGTGCAAGGAGCAGATTTGGAAGCCTTTAACTCTCAGAGATACATTCGATGAGCATATTTTCTACTTTTTAGCACATTCTGCAGAAAAATAAGAGTGCTGCAGATAATGTCTTTTTTCACTTCAATGCAACCTGCGTTTCAATTCATCATTTTGTTTAATAAAATCGCTTTGCTGGCAGACTACCACTCAGGTCATGTCAGGGAAGCATTAATTTGGAAAGAACCCTCTCTGAATAATGATCAAATGTCGTATAAAAATTAAACAGGAAAGAGAAGCAGACTATTTTATATGTGTATGATTCTTGATCTTAATAATCCAAAACTCTGTCTTGTTTCAGCTGCCTGACGTCTGTGTATAAGGATATACTACATTTACTTTAACAGAAAAAAACAAGGCTATAAAAAACAGAATCTCAGAAACTAAGCTGTTACTACACTTCACCAAATAAATGGAATTTGGCTGAATGAAGTCAACATCAAGGATACAAAAGCCTGCAGTCTGTAGTGACTGTGATGTTCAAAGCCATCCAAAAAAGCTTCAGGGGACCTAGCTAATTCAGAAAAGGTACACAAATGAGCGTTCTGATCGTATCAGAAGGCCAGTCCAGGAATGGCAGGCCACCAGCTGAGCTGAAGCTGTGTCCTTTCTGCTTTCAAAGCGAAATGCTCCCCAACACGGACTCAGCTCAACAGCTGATGCAATGAATTAAACACATCGTATTATGAGGCAGAAACCGCCCCACCTCTGTGATTATTTAGTAGTAGCAATGCTTGTCCTGCGCCCTGTGTTAGCGTGGTTATTATTTCACTTCATATAGGCAATTTTGGCCGTTGTTGGAAATAGGAAATAAAAGAAATTCTAGGAAACAAATGCCTCTTTATCAAGTTAAAATAGTTTTAGTGGAGGGACAGAAGCATTGTAACACCAGGAATTTGAATCTCTGTCTCTGCTGTACTTTTGCCACCTCCTGCCTCATTCACAAAACTGAATAACATGTTGAGATCACAATGGATATACTGTAGATGGTGATTTCTTTTCCAAGAAAAACAGTTCTTTTCACTGCAGATAACCTGGTTTTAGTGCAGTTTTAATACAATTATTAAGCACAACTGAAATATAAAAAAATACTGCCATGATTTAATTCTATTTTAACCCTAACTACATAAAGAGTGAATAATATTTTTTTTGCACCCCAAATGTAAGAGTGGGGAGCTGAACCAGTGTGAGAACTGCAAGGAGGTTAATTCTACCCTTAAAGGAAAAAGAAAAAAAAATTAAGTAGAAGAAAGTGTAGATCTTTTCCTCTTTTTACATTTCAGCGTAGTGTTGAGCTCTGCTTGGTTCTATTCCACATGTAGGCAATAGGAAGATTTGAGTTCAAGGTGGCATTCTTGAAAGAAAAAAGTAAGATCACAATATTTTCTATTCTTAATTTTGAAATAAAAGTAACCTAAAACAGCACATTCAAATAGCAGCAAGTCCAAAAATAAACCTTTAGAAATTGAGGCATCCAGTTAATCACAGAGTAATGAGGCAACAGCCATCACTTTCAGCTTTCATACAAACACTGCTACATTGTGACACAAAAGACTGCTTGCTGTCTTGAATCTAATGTGGTTTGGTCTGAGAAAAAAGCAAAAGAGTTGTAACCTCATCTGATAAACTGCCAGAGCAAAATTCCATAAAGGAAAGGGCTCAGTACAACCAGTAGTGATTACTCTAAAAATGTTTTAAGCTATTAGGCTACCATATACATCTATGATATATAAAACCTTTAAAGGACCAATGCCTTTTTTGTGATAAGGGTGCTGAGGCTCTTTTAAGCATCCACAGTTAACTTCAACTGCTGTTCCTAAGCTCAATGAAGTCCCCTGACACCACCCTCTGCCCCCTACACACATTGCATCAGAGATTCAACACAATGTTGTATAAAGTTAGTTTCTACAGCCTGGTCGTCAACAGGCCAGAAAATGAATCCAATTTTTCATTCTGTCTGTATAAATATTTCAGTGCTGATGGTGCTGATTTGTCTACAGTCTTTACTTAACCAAAAGGACTTGCAAGTGAAAAGTAAAAAAAGAGAAGATGATAAAATTAGGGATTTGAAGAAGCTGGATTTATTTTCAAGGTAGGGAGAAAAAAGGAAGAATGTGTCCGAAATACATTGGATAAATTCAGCTGCGACGTTGCTCGGGTGCTGAAACATTTACTCCACTCTTCTCCTGACAGCTTCTCATAAAATATCTGCACTCCATCTATCTTTTAGTGTGCACGAGCTCCTCTGGAGACCTGAAAATAGTAGTTTAAAGCTCACTTCAGTGCCAGTCTGCAGGAGATTGCTTTCCTCTGGACACCTGCTGATGGAGGCCTAGGGGAAGAGGCCCAGGAGTTATTCAATCAGCCCCAGACTCCAGGGCAGCCAGGGGGTCCTTTGAGGGATGATTAGAAAGAAGCCCTCCTATTGTCCATCTCGCAACACAGGAGGAATTAGCGGGCCCCTTGCCGGTTAGAGTTCACGGAAAGGAATTTCACCTGTCACAGAGTTTGTCAGGATTTCAGAATTCAGAATCTCAGCGCCAAATTAATAAAATATCATTCCTGCCTCTCAGCCTGGCCTGGCAACTTCCCCAGCTTGAAGCTGATCTTTCACCTCTAAGATTACAAAAAAGATACTAACAAAAAAACATAACAAAAACAAAACAAGACGCTTGGCTGCAGCGCACTCAGCTTCCCCGACTCCCTTTGTTACAGCCTGCCTGCCGGTATTTTGAAAACCGCAGATGCATTTCACGAACCTGAGAAAACAGAAAGATCTGAATCCCGGCAGTGACCTGACCTGCTTGTGCAGTTCTTCTAGCTGTGTAAGTTACAGATGCCAAGATTAATGTCTTTCAGTCATTAACCTATTTGAACCAAAATTTAATTTGAAAGGACATTAATATCCGCAAGTCAATAATCAAAGGAGAAACTGTAGTTCAGCACAAATGTCTGTGAACATGTTGCATGTTTTGTTTATACATGTTAATGGAAGTGCCGCAAGGCTTCAAAATTTAACGTGCTTATAAAACAAGAAAGTTTGGTATTAGCTCGGAAACAGCAGAAATCCCAACATTACTGACAGCTGTTGCAAGAGAATGCAAGAAAACGTGACAGTCAGTCTTCAGTTAAGTACTGTATGTCCACAGGAAGCAAACCAAGACTAATCCACAGATAGCACACAATCATTGTTTTTCCCCAATGGCCTTGAGCTTGTACTCCACCCACAAACCATAGTGGAAAAGTCATATATCCTTCATGCCTACTCAAATCTGTGCTTCTTCAAGTCAAGTCTGTACTAACAATAACAGCACCAGGGTATTGAGATACACACCTATATATACTGTATGAGGGACGATATGTAAGACACTCAGTATAAAACACTGTATAGTCACATAAAAACAAAAATGTAATTTACTTAATTTTAATTAATATCACACCTGGTTAGCATCTACATGAATCATGGTTTGTAAATCATACATAGTGTATAATTTTAAGCTTTTTATCCTGGTTGTATTTCTATTAATATATATTATCAAACACAATTTTTTACAATTACTATTGTCGATTATTATTTTGTTGTAGAAATGAGTGTAATATAATTACTGTAACTGCTCACTCCTAGGATATCTAGGAGGCAACTGCAAAGAAGCTACTGTATAACACACTGAATACATTTTCATACAGCAGATCTGAAGAGGGAGCTGTGATTCTCCATTTTCCTTTTTTAATGCCAAAAATGTGTTTAAAATCTAGTTAAGGTACAGCTAATTACCTTAGGAAAGTGGAACTTCATGAGTTTAACTTAAACAACCTGCAAGTTAGAAAAAGAGCTTACATATATTCTTACATGTTTCAACTGTCTGTCCTCTTAATTACTTGGACCATAATTCCCCTTCAAGAGAAGAAACTTACAAGAAACACACAAAATGCTAAGAAGGCAGAGAACAATTGTAAAAAGTTAAAAAAAATAAGTGGAGGGCTAGGGTTGAGGTTGAGATCCCTTGAAACAGCGAAACACAGATAACTAAAAGACATTATATTCTATGTAAGTATTAAACCTAGCAAGGCAATTATCTGGAGCATTTTATGTCAATATTTTTCGTGTGATGTTTGTATTCAGGCTGTAATGTCAAATCATTCTCAGTTTTTAAGAGCACACTGAATCCACAGTAGACAAGGATCGCAGGGCACAGAAGCACAGGTTTAGTATACTACTGTATACTAGTATACCAGTAGTAAGACTCTACTTGTCTTAGTGCTTAGAGGAAAATTAGTGTTAACATAATTCTAAAATATCAAATTTAATCATTTAATACTAGACTTAAATCATGTAATGCTAAATTCAGATCTGTATAAAAAATTTCAGTTGATAAAGCAAGCCTGCTTCATTCTCTCCTTTGCCTCTACTTTCTCCTTCACAGTAATAATTACCTTGCACCCAATTCATAGGCTATTCCTCCTATCAAAGGAAAATAAAAGGAAAGGAACTGGAATTGATTAGCTATGAAATGCAATGTTTCATAAACACTGCCTTTCACTAAGTGTTTATGCTCCAGTTTAAAAGGCAGCATTCTCATATATAGATTCTTCAGCTCAGTAAATACTGTAAATCCTGCAGTGTGAACAGCCCTTTACTTAAAAGTCACATATGTAATTCTGAAGTACTGTATGTGTTTTTGTAAATCGTGCAGCAAAGCTCGGTGATCACTTCAGCCTGAATATTTTGGAATAGGAAACATGCTAATTGTTTGGATTTTATTTAAATGCATCCAGGAAATTGGGACTAGAAAAAAAGAAGAAAAACTCTGATACATTTTGAAGAGTTTCTAGAAAATGTGTTTACTTGGGAGTGTTTCTCAGTATCATTGGTTAAAAAGCTCCTCTTGAATTATAAAGCAATACCAATCCCTGATGCAGCTGTCATTCTCTTTATCAATTGCACTTGCAATTGGACTTACCCAGCAAAGAATTTGTTTGGGGATTCAGATATGGAGGCTCTGGTCAGGCTCACCTGTTCTGTGTGCAGCTGCTTCAAAAATGCACCACATTTCCATTGGATCATAACGAGCAAAGGCAGCCTGAGTCTCTTTGGGGGAAATCAACAGTTGTGTTGAAAGCAGATCCAAACTCACACCTGACTTCCCTAACAGATGGTGTGGCCCTACAGATGTTGCTTCCGTGTTTCATGAGTACTGGAGTTTAGAAAGTGCTCCACTAGACTGAGATTTAGTCCTATACTGTGTGCATTTAGCACACTCCTGAAACAGGTGGAGTCATTATTGTCAACAGCAATCTTATATACACAGCTGCTACTTGCCACACAGGAGACACAAAGCAGCACAACACCTACCTGTAGCTCTGTCTGGAAGAAGAACTTCTGAGGACAATGGGAGCAATCGTAGATTTTGTCCTCTTGCCCGTGAGCTGAGAAGATATGTTGCTGTAACTTGCTCGCTTGCACAAAAACTGCAATGGCATGAAAAAAAAGAGAAACTTTTATTGGATTATCCTTGTGAATCAAAAAAGGTCACAGATAAGGAAACCGATTTTCCTGCTGCTATAAATCAATATTATTCAGCCATTAAGATTCAGTTGCCACTGATAGTTTCTAATATTTTTAACCTTTCTGTTACTCTCTCTCTCGAGCTTATTTCAGATCTGTAGCAAGTGGTGAAAGTGTTAGAATGGTCTCTGTTTTGCTGCAAATACAATGCTGCTTTTTTACAGCAGAATAAAGTGTATTCAACTGCAGTTGTATGAAGGAATAAGTCTGGAAACAATCTTTACAAATAATATACAGAAGTATTATGCTACTGGGTCCTTACTAGACAGGTTTGTACAGTATGTTTCTATGTACTACAAATGTTACATTTGTTTCAGTTGAAATATAAAGAATTTGCTTTTTAACACTGCATAAAATGGAAGATTTTCTAGGAAAATGTAAGAACTGGATTTATATCAGTTTAATTTTAGATTTTAAGATAAATAATATTAATTGAACAATACAAACATCACTATATGATTACCATCCAGCTGTATGAGATTTAGTATTAATAGAGTATTAATACAACAATTATTTAGTTTTTTAACCACAGGTATTGCAAGGTATTTCCTCAATGGAATCCTTACAAAAAAGGCCCCCCAAAAGCAGCAGGGTGTTTAATAAGAGCATATGTACTGAAGTCCTTCGTTTAAAGTGGATTTCTTTCCGATAGCAGGGAATATATACATGTGCGCGTGAAGATCAGAGGACTGAATCACAATGGGAATTTCATGCCTTTCGAGTGAGAAGTGAATAGAAAGAAAGCTCATTTGTAGAAGCAGCATGGTAGACCTCCCCTTCGGTTTAAACTCCTGAAAACACTTCTAAGACAAGTTACACGTGTATGTTACAAAACAAGGCAAAAACGGGAATAAGTCTTCAAACAATAACTCATAAGTCAGCCCTAATTAAACTCAGTAGTTCATTTACAGTCATTGCTTTCACTACTATACATATCGCTGGAGGAAATAATATCAGTGCTTAATTTAACTACATAAAAAAACACACACACAAATGTCATCACTTCAAGCCCCAATACTGGCATCGTTAATCTACATTACTAATTATAAGATTTTACAGTATAAATATTCATGAAGACTGACAACTCATTTATGTGGACCCATAGTGAAACGACTGTAAAACAAACACTGATAGCTAGCGGTAGAAAAAAAAATATCACTGGTTTAATTAAGCAATAGCCCATACTGGTAAACTTGAGAAAGTTCGTGTGTACTCTCAAAGGAGCACTTCAAACATGCTGTTTGTTATCTGAGACCCATAAACCCATATGCTTTAAGGACTGCTATTTAAAACATCAAGTCTCAGAGGCCTTGGTACTTTGGTAAAGTTAGTATTTATGGCTTCATTTAAATTTCTTATTACTCAAAACTTTTCCCCATGGCTACATTGGGGCATAGTATATGGGATAAAAGAAACTGAAGGTAGAGTCTCTTTGGGTGCCTTTAGATCAGCACAGCTTATGTACTCAATGCAAGAGCTTCAATAATATAAACATGTTCCAATTTTAATGACTACAAAACAAGGCCCTAAGACGGTGTAACGGTTTACCTGGGAGACATGCTATTAATAATTAAATTGTATATGCCAGAGGCAGAGTTAGGGTTGGCAGAAAAGGCTTCTGATGGTTCGCCTGGTGCACTATGACCTGAAAAAACTTTATATCTACAATATTAATCTGTAGGGGACATGCAAACTGATTACGTCTCGGAGACATAGAATATATGACAAATAACTAATGAATTAAACCAACGAGCTAAACCTGGAACTTAGCATAAAAGCTGTAGAATTAAGAAAAAAACATTGTGTAGATTAATACACCACACTTTATTTTATAATGTTTGAAAACCAATTAGTAACTTCATAACCTATAACAATTCAATTTCCTATAAAAAATGAATGCCAAACAGCCAGCTTGCTTAGCTGTTTCTACAAATATTATTTTATTTAGCAAAAGTGATTAAGCATAGCTCACTGAGATCAAAATCAAGACTTCCACACAATCAGCAACTAACAGCATAAATCTAAAAGGGTGACAGAGACAATGATAGTGTTCATCACGATTATCTTAGTTAAAAAAATAAACACATTTACCTAATCTGAAGAAGAGGGAATTTGGATATGTATTCTAATTACATAGCTAGAGAGTAATCTTAGACTGATAAAGAGTACCAGTATTTAGGCTCTCTTAGTCTCTTGGACTTAATTAAGCACCTTTAGTGCAATAAACTTCACAATGTTTTATGATGGCAACATGTTCCTTACATTATTAATATTTATATATTCTATGTAGAATAATAGTTCCATTTCTATCACTTCTGGATGGCTGAGAGGACTGAGAGTTATCACAGAGGACATCAAGTACGCCCCTTTTCCTTGGCTTACCGTGAAACTAAAGAAAGTATTTAATCATTCGCTTCCTTGTGACAGTTTAATCAGAACCAAGAGCAACCAGACTAGATATAATAATAGAAAATAAAAAATTGGCAAAACTTGTAAAGAACATAAGAATGTTTGCAGATAAGCTGCTATTTGTATCCACCACAATTTAAATTAAGAATGTGACAATTCCAAAACACAAAACAGCTAACAATGCTTGACAGAGAAAGCTAAAAAGGAGGGAGGTCTCTGTAAACCTTTACTACTGTAGATTTCTCTTTCCATTCAGTGTGTTTCACATGGCCAGCAGTCTCAAATTTCTAGTCCAGCCCCTAGGTCACTCTCATCTGCACCAGTATGGATATGCCCAGACACTTGGCCACATGTATGGTCCCTTCTGTTACTTTTGTTGCGCTTGCAACAACAAATTATCATTTAGGTTTAAAGGGCTTTAAATCCTTCTCTATCAGGCACACAATATTATCCAATAATGAATTAAAGAACATCACTTAAGGTCATTTACAAAACACACACAAAAGTCTAAAAAACAGTCATTTATTAACAGTGATAAAATAAAGATACAAGCGGGCTATGAACTGCTACAGTTTCAGTTATCAAAGATACAATATTATATATTGACCTTTTTAGTGATAACTGTGGTGCAATTAATTTCCCCAAGTTCATCGAAAGTGCTTCAGTGATGTTTAAACAGTATATGAAACTTGACTTTAAGTTTGTGAACAGCTGGACATCAGCTTCAAAATAATGTAATACTGAAAGAGTACACCTTTTTCATTAGGTGAAACTGCTTAGTCATTTTAGGACTTTTTTTTTCAGTTTTCTTTGCATGCAGATTGAAGAACTGCCACATTGCAAAAATGACACATCTCCTTAACAATAAAAAAAAAACAATTAGAGAGCATCTTTGCTGGCATAAAACGCAAATTGGACCTTTTGATAGAAAAAGTCAAGAAGCAGACTTATCTAAAATCAGTATGCCAAAGTTCACCATTGATCCCAAGTCAATGTTCTAAGCTTTTTGCATCAGTGCTTTAACATAAATTCAGTTCTGCATTCCTGCCAAACACAATAACTTTCTATGGGGATTATCTTAAATTAAACTAGCTCCCAGTGTCCCATGTAACTGTGACATCCTTTTTTTCCCCCAGTGTGTGTGAGATTCATTTAGTTTGCAAGAGCACTATTTACGATCATTGCTGCAATTACTGAAGAATTAGTTTACAAGTTTAAAGCAGTAATGAAGAGTTCCTGTCTTGAACAAATGCTATGTACATCGATGAAACAAATGATAAGATTATAAATGTTTTTGAAGAAAAGCTCAGCTTCTTTAATAAAAAGAAGGCTCCACCATTGAAACATTGCATTATTCCTCTTTCTTTTTACTTTTCAGCATAAAACTAACTTAATATGTTCCTTTCCAACTCACATGCTGACACAACTCACTACTCTGGAAATTTCTTTACTTTTATCAATAAAATGCATTTATCACAGGAAGCCCAACACACTTAAATTCTACGTTTGTAATCCTATGATGAAGTGCGGTCCCAGTCTCATGCTCTAAAAACCACTTAACGCAAACCCACCACTCCACTGGAGGAAGGAAGGTGTCATATATAACGGGCATCGTTAGCGATGTTAATTGTATAATCTAGAATGTCTTTGCCTGTAAACTAACACCAGCCATCTGCTGTATCAGTTCAGCCTGCTGTATCAGATCAAAACTGCTAATTATTTTGTGAGCTTTACACTACTTAACTACATTTTAAATATCAAATAATTTCTATTCTGATATTTTCTGTTTATTATTTTCTTAAATCAAACGAAGTCATCCAGCTGACAGATGATTACTTCTCTGCATTAACACTATTAAAAGGGGCTCTGCACAGCCTAATTTCACTGAATTTGTTTTAAATCCCAAAGATGATCTGCGGTTCACTGATATGAAGCTTTTTTGGGTGAACCATCAGTGGGGCATTAATCCGTTCACATCACAAACTCAGAAGATGAACACCACACACAGATAAATAATGTAAGTCTTTTTTTAGTTCACATTAAAAGAAACAAATAGCGTCCATTGTATGTTCTTTCCATGGGAGCCAAAGGCACAATGAAAAGGTGTAATGTTTGCCTATGGAAATGGAACAGTCCACTGATAAATACCATCTGAAGAGCTGGAAGCACAGACATTTCCTCAGGCCTGTGCACCAGCTTCGTCATTTCTGTCAGTTTCTGTTTTATGGAAGCATTATGTACAGAACAGTCAGTAGCATGAGAAATATTATGCATTAGTACATAAAAGAACATCAGTTTTCACAGTATGTTTAATAAAACACGCTATTTTCCAACGTTCTTTCAATTTACAGAGGAGATGCAAGAGGGCAGGAGGTTGAGAAAAGATGGAGAGTTGCCTGAACTGCATGACCCAGAATGCTGTGGGAAATAAGCTGTCCGCCTCAGTCACCTGACTTACTGAAAGAAGACAACTGGACAGATGATCATTAAAACACCCGGAAACTGAGGCTTCCAGGTTGATCAACATTAGTCCTTTGAAAAAGAAGACACGTTTTCTGCTGTGTGATTTGGCCAGAGATGGAACTCTGCACTGCAAATAAAAGAGTAGTAATTTTGTACCTTGTAGCTGCATTTGCAATTTTGTACCTTGTAGCTCTGTTTATCCAGACTCTCCTACTGTATTTCAAAGGTCACCTCTTATGGCACTCCAGCCCCTGTGTGTGTCACAGAGAAAGTCATCCACAATGACCTATGGTCATACACAATAAACTGATCCATAAAGAAAATGCAATAAATTTAGACCAATAATTGTTTGGGTACATACATGATGTTATTAATATTTTAAATAAAATACAGGCTTGTTAATTAAGTGGTGTGTTTTTTTCTTCACAACACCTTGTGAAAATGTATGGAGGCAACTTCTGGTATACACAATACCCTTGATTCAGATTGAAGGAAACCTCACTGTTGAGGAACACACTGAAAAAGTATTTGAACCAGCAGTTTTTCCATTCCTGCAAGGCAATCTGGACGTCTGAGGTTTTAGCATGACAAAACAAGACCACACGATGCTAAGTTTACAATGACACAACAAAAAACAATGTTGGAAATCTTTCTCTTTTCTGACCTGAATCCAGCTGAACATCTGTAAGACAGCTATGACCAGTGTGCCTTTGCCAGTTGGCTCCAGATGCACAGAAAGAGTAGACACCCCACAGCAGTCTACCCAGAGGCTGATCAGGTCTGTGCGTCAATGCTGCCAGAACAGTGGGGCTGATCATACTTAATACGAACATTGTTTTCAATTTCTGTAGTTGGAATACTACAATTCATACTTAATACCTATGATTTTTAATATATATATGATGACATTTTTTGTTGTTTATTGATAAACTTAAACTCACTCTGATAATACAGTACCACTGTATTTCAATGTTTTTCAAGAAACTCAAAGTGCTGAACAATTAGCACACACAATACACAACAGAAGCAAAAAATGTGAAACAAAAAGAGTAAAACTAAATAACACAGAGCTTTTGTGAAAAAAATAGGTCTTTCAGCAAGTTATGAATATGTTGATAGTCACAGAGTCTCAAATACACTTGGGCAATGAGTTCCACAGACATAGTGCTGCACAACTGAAGTTTCATTAATATTTCATTTATATAGAAGGTGCTATTAAATCTATTATGAGAGTTTTTATAGTTAATGCACTGGCTTTCTGTACAATTTAACCCATAGGACAAAAGTCTAGCCTGCTTCTATTCTTCCTGGAAGAGCTTCACGGAATAAGACTTTTAGAAGGCCGTTTCCGCAGGCCACCCACAGAATGACAATGTTGCAAAACGACCGCAAATAAAGTAAGGAACAAACTATTTACCAGACTCGTGACTATTTATAGGTTTTCAAAGTTTTTTAAAAAGTGCTCGGAAAGTAGTAGCTGTGTGACAAGCAGTTCAATGCTGTGACATGACTAAAAACATGCTTGGCTTTCATCGCTGACATAACTTTCTTCAGATTGTTTGTTTTTGCCTTCATATCCCCAATCCCAATTTTCAGACGATCCTTGTAGCAACTCCTGCTGGAAAAGGCAGGCTGTTATAGCTTCAGGCTCCCTTACATCTGACGCCTGTCAAGTCTTCTCTGGGTATGGCAGTCACTCTGTCATTTTCCAAGGGGCTTTTGCTCATCTCATCACCTAGCAGAGTGCCTGGCATGGCTAGGGCCATGAATTTGGAGCACTGTGATTCTGTGAATTAATTTAAAAACCTAGCCAGCATTATCTTGATGCAACACAGGGACATAGATGGGTCTAGATACAGAATTCACCAGCTCTCAAGCAGTCAGCGAGTAACTCCTTAATGCTGAAGACTGACAGACATTTTCATACACCTCTTGTGATCTTGGGACCAGCTGTATAAAACATTGAAAAGCTTGCAAAATAACATTGCATTTCTTGTATTTTTTAATACTTATGAGATCCCAACATGCAAATTATTTTTATAGCTAAATAACATGCTTTATATGCTTTTTAAAACTTCATAAAAATATGATGGTTTTTGCTAAGTGCTTGTTAAATTAATCATGTTATTTATTAACAAATAAGATATACCTTAATGAATTTAGGGATTGGATTTATTTTTAGGATTTAGGATTTTAATTATTTTAATTGCTAAACAACCGATTTATGGTTAAAAAGCCTGACAATTGATTTAATACAAATGAAGCAATTTTACATATTAAAATATTTCTTCAAAGCCAATACATTCACTTTCAAAATAGATAGCATAACATGTCCACTTTGAAATTAATGAATGCTACCTGAAAAACGTGGCAATTTCCCTTTAGTTAAATACTCCCAAATCTCTCAGTGACTACAAGTCCTATAGCTTTCATTAAGCAGATTTACAACCTGCAAAGCTTTTCTTCGGACTCCATTTCTCATTATGGATGGCTTGGACTCATGGGCACCGGTTTTCTACCCAGAGCACAGTGCATAGCTGGGCCACACACAAGCACGCTCCACTCCAGAGAGCTGCTCCCAGTACAAGCAGGCCTTTAATTCCTGTGACTGTGAAGAGCAGCCCTGCCTGCCGGCGCAGCTCCACAGCGGCTGTCCTGGAGGTGCACCCCAGAGGCCAGCAGCCTCTCACTTCAGCCTGATCGATGAGAGCACAGGGGACGTGCCCATCAAATCAGCCTCCGGAAAATTAACACCCCGATGAAAAAACACGCTTTGTATATTAAACTCTTCTGGCAGGACGTGGTGGTGGTGGGGGGGGGGGGGAGAGAAAGAAAAATATCAATAAAACGCTAAACAGGAGCTGCAGTCCAACAGCAGTGGGAGGGAGTTCCAATTTATAGCTTATGGAATGGCGTACTTGTCTGACAATGCCAAGAAAATAAATCAGAAGAGTATGAAGTCACTCACAAGCTGCTGAAGACAAGAGGAGGGAGTGCTGCAGCGAACGCCTGTGTCTCTGACTTCTCCTGAGCAAGCCTGCCCACTTAGAACAAGCACCATGCTTAGGACAGTTATGTGGGCTTAACTCTGTGGCGCATACAGTCGCATTGTTCCACCCCATACAGCCTCATGCACACCAAGTGAAAAACAGAAAACAGACAGACAAAATACCACTGCCGTGTCCCGGGCTCTTCACTGCCTCTACTTTCAGGGGGGGTAGGGGTTAGGGGGCAGATGTACAGAGCACTATTAACTTTAGTTGAACCTGTAATTTCCTTGGAACGATTGAGGTTTATTGTGCTCATTGCTGTTGTCTATTCATTCAGCAAAAAATAACCATCATCTTTCAACATCAGCTCCTTATGATGCAAATGGAGGTTTCCTGCGAGGGAGCAGGAGGGAGCCAGGCTCCTGCTGTCTGAGGTAAGTCACCTCAACCATCCTGTAATGCTTCCTTTCTCACCTCATTATGCCTGCCTGCTGCCTCCCTTTGTTAAACATTATAGGCCTCTCTGCCCTCCGTATTTGACTTTAAAAATGGATTATTCAGTCTACGGGAGCAGGCTAACATGGGGGGCGCTCTCCAGTATGTGTACGTGAGCATGTTTCAGTGCCACCTGCCTTTCGGGGGCGCCTCCACTGCTCCCTGCTACTTTAAGAGCCGTTCCCTCCTTCCTGTGTCGTTTGAGAATTAGAAACTATGGTAGATCTCTAGGAATAACACCACTGGGATACCTGCATCTTAAATTTGTTTTAGATTATTAGTCCAATTGTGTTATAATTTGGCTATAAAAAATCCCAAGAGTGTATGTTTGATAAAACAAATAATTAATTGAAATTCTAAGAGAATTTAAATTTAATTATTTTAATGTAATAATATTTTATACTATATACTACAGTATTTGCTCTACTTTTTAAAATAAATACTTATGTGCTATATTGTTTAATGTCTAAACTCACATGTCTAAAACACATTTTTTAAATGTAAAATGTACCAGCACTCATTTAAAAACTCCAACTATAAAGTTGCATAGTTGCACTATAAAACTAAAAACTATAAGCTTGTCAAGACTGATGGGATAGAAGGAGCAAAGTACTGGGATATCTTAGAAGACAACCCGCTTCACTCTTTTAATAACCTGAAACTGGGATGAAAATGTAGCTTTCAGCAGGACAGTGATCCAAAGCACAACGCCACAGTGTGTGCTTGAGTGGCATAGTCAAAGACCCATCTTGAATCTTTTTGAGAATCCGATTTGAAAACTGCAGTCCATAAGTGATTGCTAAGCAGCCTGAGAGAGCTTGACCAAGTCTGACAAGATGAATTGCCCCAAGTCAGTGTGCAGAGTTGGTAGAGACTTGCAGAATAGCATGCTTCCTCCAAATACTAATTTGGTCTGAATACTTATTAAATCAATTTATTTTAGTGTTTCTCTTTAGTTTTTTCTCTGTGTTTTCTCACCCTTACATATCTTCAGTTTCAACATCTGGGCTTTGAATAAAATATTAGGTTTAAAAAAATGTATATGTGTCATTTCAGAATTTCACAAAGTGCATCTCCATTGGAGGGGTCTGAAAACTCCGCAAGACACTGCAATTGTGTTGAGACTCAACCGCGACATTGTTTTAAAGCAATAGTGCATGAAACAGGACAGATTCTTTACCCAAGTAAATGAACTGTCCTCTTTAAAAGAGGGATTCTTGAAGGAGCATGTTTATAAATAGTGAAACAAAAAAACAACATGAACTGACTTTGAAAATAAACATCTTTTTTCACTGATTACAGTTAATTCATTCTTTATAAAGAGGCAACTCTAAAATTCAAATGTATACCAATGTGCCTCCATCCATGCCATACAATCCTTGTAATTTTGTTGCCAGAAGAATTTCCTTCCTTCTTCATCTACTTCATTCACAACTTTTACTATTTCCTAATACATCTATTTCAAACCTTGCCTCCTCACCATTATCCTTGTCTACCAATATTCCCTTTTTATAAAACTTGTACTTAAATCTAAAAATTTGAAGACCAGAAATAATGAATCACACTTTGGAAGGTTGAAGATTTGGTGTCAAACATTTTGAGTTCTGACTCTATAGAAAAAAAAGCTAATATGCGGATTATTTTGTTTTCAGAATAATAAAACAGCTCTGAGGTGACCATTAATCAATACTATCCTGTTCTGTCAAAGTGCACTGAGGAAAAGAGGAAGCAGACATCAGGTCTGCATTATGGGACTGCACTTGTCTTGTAAAAGAATACCCAAGAAGGACTTTGAATCCATATCAGCAAATGCCTACATATGTGTACAACTAAAAAAATAAGGTGGATCCACATGAAAAAATATTGGAAATAAATAACAAAGATTATAATCTTAAGTGTTGGAAAGACTGAAAAGCAGATATTGCAGAAAACTGAGTTAGTGTAAGAATATACAGGTACTACAGTACAGTATATACAGTGAGTGAGGGATATTCAGTCCTTGTCATGAAAAGCCTCAGTCCGTCATGTTTCACAGGCCTCTTATTGTCCTCAATGAACAGATACCCAGAAACAGTGATAATATAGATTCAAATAAAGTCATTAAGAGTCCAGGGTGGAATGAAAACCAAAAGACACAGGAGCCCACAAGGACCTGGAGTGACGAGCAGTGCATTAGTCATCGAGGCTGAAGTCTGAAGTCAACTGGCATTTTAATGAAAATGATACAGGAAAGACACCATAATGTGTAAATTAAAGTTAGTAAAGAAAATTAACAAAATATAAGAAGAAAAAACAGAACTTTGTGCCTATAACAGGTCAAATGAGCACAAATCTTGAACATTTCAGTAAAACATTAAGATGAAAGGAAGCGGGTTTGTTCTCTACGTACCTGTGAAGCAGACCGGGCACTTGAAGGTGCCGCCCATCCCTTCAAAGCTGTGCTCGATCAGGTGGCACTGCAGCTTGGCCGGGGAGTCAAAGGTCTGGCTGCAGAGCTTGCACTCGTGGTTCAGGCCCTCCTCTGCAAGGAGAACACTGGCTTAGACTGTTTGCAGCTTCTGGGAAAAGAAGCAGCTTCTGGTAAACATGCTCAAACTCAAAACAGGGTGCCGCAATTTGAGTCTTCATGCTATGGTTTGTTGGTCTTTCATTACTTAATGCTAATGAATGGATTGGACCATATAGATACGGTAACTTGTTATTGCCCTGCCCTGCTGGAACAAGCCTCATTCTCATGTGGTTTGCGATGATGCTAACTGCACAAAATTTCTACTATAGCATAAAAGCTGACCGACTGGTTGAAAACTTAAAACAAAAAATGAAGAATTAATAAACATGAATTAAAGAAGCTGGGAAAGATGGCTTTCTGTTTCCTGAGCAAGCAAGCTATAAAATTAATTTCTTTCCAGACTATGTACTGTACCTTCCCAGGGGGATTGGGAACAAGGTAAATTGTTGGTTTCCTAGAACAGAATATACTTTTATTTGGCAGATTGATTATCATGCAGTATACAGTCCTGGAGTCTAGTGCTTGGAGAAGACTATGTGTCGGACATTTACCATTTTCTCCTCTCTGCAGATTTTTGATGTTGGCAGGTATGGCTGTAATTGAAAGCCTGTAAGTTAACTGCGGTGCATCAGCTTATTGGCCTAAGTCGTGCTCTTCTTCAAAATACAAAGCAGGCAGATGTCATTAGTCTAATTTGTTTGAATAAAAACCGACATATCAAAATGTATATGTTGCATGTGGGACTTCTATTTTTTAAAGTGTGCCTCTGTATGTAACACAAAGTTTTTGATAACTGTAAATGAACAGAAACTAGACCAAATGTACACAAAGTTCTATGCATCACATACTACAGTGAAACGTTTGGGAGTCTAAACGCAAATAACAAGATTTGAAATTACACTGAAGACAATTTAAAGAAGAATGAGGTTTCTTCACTCAGAACATCAGGATTCTAGGATTGTATTTCCATAAGACACCAACAACATCAGAGAAATCTTAAGTCAAACCCGCATAGCACTATCCGTTCTAGTCTGGTTATTAGCATTCGAGCGAGTGGACGTAACATCTGTAAATTTTGATCCATAAGCCCTCTGCCTCACAGCAAAAGGGGACCGAGAGGAAAGAAAAAAATGTGAAGTGGAAGTTGACAACCCTATTGATTACAATATGTATAATGGTTATACTTGGCTTGTCCATCAGTGCCAAGGCATCAAAGCCTAATCAAGCAGCAGCAGAGTTTTTTTCCTCAGTAACCTTCTTTGTTACTTAGTGTGCTGGTTTACTAACAAGCTCTGTCAAGCTGTCAGGAGAAAAGTATAACAAAAGATAAAGATTCTCTAAACAGTGTCAACAGTAAGTAACTTCCACGCAGAAATCCAACAAGGAGAAAGAGAACACAAAACTTTTCCCTAACAAAGGGCTTATTTAATGTAATGATTTATGTTGCAATCTGTTTTGGGGAACTCTGAATCTGGGTCTCAAAGGACAAGAGTGTCTCTGTGTGTTTTTAATATATTTATTATATATTAAGAGAGGGTATGTGAAATACTGACATTTATTCCATAAATAACAGTGGAACTACACATTTCCTCCTAGTATACAGTAGCTGCACAACTTGGAAATATCAGCCTTAGCATGATCCTGCATGACGTACAAAGCCTAACTGGTGTTTTGTCACATTGCACTATCACTGTCAAAATAACACATTTTCACAAACCGTACAGAAAAGAGGGACTCAAAATCCTATAGATTTGCTCTCACCCATGATATGAACACGCATGTGTGTGTGTGTTTGATTTCTCAATCAGTCTCAGTGCTCTGGGAATCCTCAAATATTACTTACGTCTACTTTTCATTCAAAAACAAAAATCATCCGCAATGCATGACAATGCCAATTCCTCAATATTTTAATTTTGGTCCACACCGAACATTGCTTCTTGATGTCTGAGAAACGACTGCCATATGCGAGTTTTCTGTGCTGACGTCTTCTGTGCCACATAGTCCAAATTACCTCCCCTTCTCCCTCATGCTCTCTATCTCCCCCAGTGTTTTGCCCCACTGTGACAGACTCCTGCTATGCCCCTGCTGGCATTTCTGCAAACAATCCTTAATTTATCAAGCTTGGCAGTTGGCAGCCACAGGGTGAGACTAGAGGGTGGATTGTCTCACTTGCAAAGACACCCAGAGATTCACTGGCATAAGCTCCCCCTTCAAACTGATGAAAACAGAAGTACTGGGCCTTCAGCTTGCCTGGGGTTTCTGGCAAAAAAACGAAGGAAAGAAAATAAAAGCCCGACCCAGAGCATCACTTTTGATCTACTGCCTATGGCAAGCGAAAACTTGGAAATGACGTTTGTAGCTTTAAAAATCCCTTGGTATTAAAACTGCCCTGCAATGTGCTCAACGAGAGCAGAGTTTGGGACCCCAGAGGTTCCAAAGGTCATGAAAGCAACATAAATTAGCTGTCAATAATTTAATGAGTGAGAATGGTTACCTAGGCCTTTTTCTTAATTTTAATTGCTGTCTTCAGCAAAATTATAAAATATTTGTAAGGCTACAGCACTGTATTATAATGATGCTTTGGGCGTGTTTAATTTTTAATACCTGTGCTTCACTAGTCTGTCTAGTCCAGCAAAAACAAAAACAAGTTCATTCAAACTAATATGAAAAATTTAAATATAATACAGTTCAGATGCTTTATAGATAAATTATAGCGGAAAGATTATAGGAGAAAATGACTAGTACTTGGAAAAGCTATGTCTATTCTAGCCACAGAAGTCTTCTTTCTGCAAAACACATGGGCTCTTGTTTAGCATGTTAACTTAGTGCTTCTGTCAGAAATCACACAGACTGCAGTTAATGCCTCCTTGACAGTACAGTGCAGAGTGTGTATTACACACTTGTCAAAGATGAAAAAACAAATATGCTGGATATGGAGTAGCCACATTGCTTCACACTTTTATCTTTTTCCGCCGTTTTTAACAAGACATATTGGAGAAATGACACTGAATACTAATAGCTGTGAAAACATGGACTGAGCACTTACAAGACAATTTTTTTTAAATGAGCATTGACAAACTAGTGTCTAGGATTCTGTCTGGTGCTTTCATAGTACGGCAATCTACGGGATAGTGTGATCTTTTCACATCAGGTATAAACTGGGTGGCTATTTGGATAACAAAGGTTTCTAATGCTTGAGAGCTGTTCTATACTACTGCCATATAATGATATATTATCATTATCATGATTGATTCAGATACTACACCATCTTTGTGAGAAAAGCAGTGGCCAATAAGTATCAGTAAAGCTGAACCTACACTGCCTCAGTATTTCTTTACGTAGCTGGCAACCTCCAACCATTCTGTCTTCAAAGTTCACTCTGTTCCACTGTTTTTGCACAAATAACATAATGATCCTCAGCCTCCACTGTCTTCTCTGTTGTCAGAAATGTACTGTAGCTCGGACACTGACGAGACCATGTGACAAAACAACACATTCAATAAATTTACAACATACTATGAAATTATCTTTGGATTCCACTCTATAACTGACATCGTCTGCCTGGTCTGTGACGTCATCAGAGGGTCAAGCACAGGGTTCTGAGTCGCTGCTCACGGAAACTAGTGGCAACAGCATCTTTGCAGCATCCTATAGTTTATGGAGTGTAGTGAGCTGTTGGGACTGTATAACGAAAAAGGAAATATCTAAACTGTATGATACAGCTAATTTGTGCGTTTGTAAGCTACAAGTAACATACCTGTACATACAGTAGACCCAGATAAAAGACCTGCAGCATTAGAAAACGAAGCTGCTGACACACCGCACGTGCTGCCAGCGTAGACTGCAGCACTCACTGCGACTGGTGTGAGACAGGAGTGCAGAGCAGTGCGGCCGCCTAAAGAACAGGTTTTAAAGAGAGCTGTATCGTAATTACAAATATTTTCATCCAACTGAACAGCCACTTCTGTTCTATCAACCCCCAACATGATTGATTTTTTCATCACTATTTACGTGATAATGTAGTTAGTATTGTATTGTATATACTATAGTAAGTATATTAAATAGTGAGACTCAGCCTTGAATGAAACACCAATTTCAGGCAAACCCAGCTAAAATACTGTATGCTGTCTTTGGAACAACAAAGCTTTATTGTTCAGTCACTTTTTAAATGTCCTGATTTAGAAAAGCATTCAATCATGAAAGTGATACAAAGCCAAAGGTGTTGCGCAGTGTTATCCTGAACATAGTTACAAACATGAAATGGAGTTGAAAAGGACTGGGATAATTTTATCACAGCGTATTATAGCTCCTGACATTCTTCGAACAACTGAATTACCCTTCACCATGCCTCAGCAACATACCCACTGTACATGAGACCTACTCTGTAATTGCTGACTATGAGGAGCAGTTTTTGTATGCTTAGAAGAGTTAGACAACCAGAGTGTCCAACTTATACTAGCTGCCACCATTCTATGCACTGGTCAGCAAAAGGTACCAAGAGTCTGATGTTTCCTCAACTTCCAAAACAGAACACAAATTAGTAGAATATTGAACGGGCAGTTTAGTGGCTCTGTGGCTAAAGATCTGTGCCTGTGGGAGGAAGGTTGCCGGTTCAAATCCCGCGGCCGGCAGAGGAATCCTACTCTGTTGGGCCCCCGAGCAAGGCCCTTAACCCTAACTGCTCCAGAGATGCCATATAAATGGCTGATGATGTATTCTGATCCCAAGCTTCTCTTCCTGCCTGTGTGTCTCATGGAGAGCAAGTTGGGGTAGGTGAAAAGACACATTCCTTATACAGAAATTGTATATGGCCAATAAAGTGACCTTATCTTAAAACATTAACATTGAAAAATGGACTGCTTCCATCAGCTGCCCTTTTTTGCAAAGGATTTTGATATTTCTGCAGAGCCTTCTCCAATTACATCAGCTGGAAACAAACTACCTCAACTCACTAATTTTTCTAAAAAAGAGTCAGGAGGAGCTATAAATTAACGTAATATCATTTAAGCCCGGACATCCTGCGTAAAGCTCCATGTAAGTCACAACTAGGATAAAAATCATACAAGTCTCAAAACCAGTGAAGTTTTATACAACTAGGAATTCTTGCAGCCACAAACCATTAACCTAACTCTTTCATGGCCCATATGAACAGGATTTAGAGTCCCTTCACGGGACTGACGGAGGAAAAAAGGATCAGTGTGAGACAACTGGCCTGTTCACACGTTAGAAATAAAAACAACAACCAAGAACTGGTACAGTACATAACTTTCCGCTGCAATAGGTGACAATAGGCGATTGTCGTATTACTGAAATGGAAAATGTGTAGATGTCTCCAGTAAAAATTTAGGGACATTAAATGAACCGTTGATTATTTTTTATTTTAACCAAGCTAGCACTCATTTTATACACAATTACAGCATTAATCACCGGTTTTCCAGCTTATTTACCATTGGATAACGGTTTCAGCCAAATGAATAAGTAACTGAAAAAAAAACATAGCGCTCCACGTCTATCTTGAATGCATTACACATTTCATAGTACCTCCAAATGTCAACAAAATATACAAGAGGTGGATCAGCCCATCAGCCATCACCTTTTCCCTGTTCTTTCAAAATCCATGAAGTCCGATATGGATTAGTGTCGCCCAACACAGGGACTCATCCGTGACATCCCTGTTTCCATGGCCTGCTGCTTTTGAAAGGACCGGGATGCCAACCACATTGTTGTGCACCGTGCTGCTCCACAGTCTGGTCCTGAAACCAGCTGTGACCCATCAAACCAGAGAGGCTCCAGGTGGGCTATTAATGGAATGGGCTATTGTATAAATGAGCACACAGCTACATTCGCCATGTAACAGTGCACAGAGTGGAAGAGTGCTAAATAACACATGCCCAAGGAATCCACTCACCAGATTTTAATTGCAATTGACTGATGATTTGTAGTTTCTTGCAGTCAGCTGTTCATTCCACTATGCTGAATGTCTAAATCACAAGAATCAATCTATAGTATCCATGCTATTTAGATTCTTCCTAAATTAAAGCCACATTTACACTACAATATGAAACATCTTTCCGAATATTCTGGTGTCATTTTATGTATCATGACCAACAACATAATTAGGTTGCCATATGTGCATGACTAGGTCAAACAGGAAACTACTATAAACCTACTGTATATCACTTTTATGTCAACATTTATAATGGTTATTTGAGTGATAAAATAACTACAGCACCAGAGAGGAAAGAATTGCATCACTTTGATTAAAATAACTACATTATACAGCAAATTAGAATTTCTAATAGGTTTATTCCATGCTGAAAAAAAGAAAACACAACGTTTCATTCGTGGAGCCTCAGAAGGCTCCACGGCCAAAACGTCATGTTTTCTTTCTTCTTTTTTTCAGCATGGAATAAACCTATTACTTGTTCCTTTGCAGCCTACGCATGCTGACACAGCTACCCACCTGAATTAAATTAGAATTTCTATGTTCACAAACATTTTAAAGCATTAAAAAAGTTCTTTAAATTTGCCTCATTAGATTAGAGACAGGGAGGGATATTTTTCTTCCAAATGGGAACTTGCATGGCAGTAACAATCAGTTTTAGAAATTAAGAAGCATTGTTAAGAAATAAAAACAATGCTTTTCCAAGAGAAGGCTTTGGAAAGACCACTTCTTTAAACTTTAATTGTGCATAATAAGCATTTCACAACAAATTTCCTTGTATTCTTCATTCCAATGTGTCCTATAATCACAGAAAACTATCTACATTAATTATAGAAACGTCGAGTATGAAGGCCTTTTTTCCATGAAAGACAAAACCACAGTTGTGTTTTTTCCCCGTCTGACCTTTTGCCCAAGACAGAGCAGTAAACACAATTCCTTTGCTATAATTATCATTTTCTCAGAGGGCCACCGCGTAAGTTTTTGCATGCTGAAGATTTACATATCCAGAGCTATATCCATATGTGCTGCCCTTGCCTGATCCCTGAGCATATAAACTTCCCTATTAGCAGCCTTGACTGCTTAATTATGCAGATTTCTTGGTACCTGCCTGTCTGTAAAATTACTGTGTCTAACCTTTTTTTGTGTGTGCTTGCACCATGCTGGTCATCCTAATGAAATCGGCGTAAGGGAAAAGGGGCTGATTTGCAGTAATAGAGGTTGGATCACACTGGCAATCTGTCCTTAGTGGGACTTAGAAAAGAAGTCAAATGGCTCATCTGGTTCTACCCTATAGCTCCCATGGTGAGTGAGTTCACTTCCTGATGCTTCCCAAGCTCCCTTCAGGCTGTCCAATCAGCACATCCACCAGGGAGCCCAGCCTAGCTTGCAACAGTCTCTGTATCTTGTTACAGACCCACTAGGGACAGCCCGCTCTCTCCATTCCCCCGTCTCCACCACGAGCCCCCTCCCGAAGTCCTTAAGATGAAAAACCTTCTTTTTCTTCTCTAACAAAGCTGCCCCGATACCAGCAAAATAACGCACATCTGCATACCCACAGGGTCTCACGTTCCGCCGGCTCATGGTTTATGTATTTTTGCAGCTTCTTGTAAGAAGGCAAACTCTTTCTTAATGTTTCTCTCACACTGAGGAAAGGAGAAGAAAAAAAGACGTTTCCGAATGTTCATCGTGTCCTGCTTAAGTGTTGTGTTTATGTCTCAGATTTGTGGAAGGAAGGATAGTAGAGCAGGAAGAGAAGGTGTTTTGGAAAAAATGAACTTCCCCGTCCGAGTGAAAAGTTGTGGTTTAGGGAAGAGTGCATAACAGCGAACAAGGAGAAAGTTTATCTTATTACTGACTGGGATAGAGAGAGTATATACATGTATCTTCTCAGACACAAGAAGGGAGAGGGCTGCGTGTTTGCAGAGAAAGGAAGGTGGGTGGATGGACTGCAGAGGGGTTCTGAAACCTGATATTTGACGAAAATAGAGTTTAAAAGCTGTGCAGGGCTTAATTATAATGTCTACCCTGTCTACACTGACCCTCCCCCCGCTGGCAATACCGCTGAGACTGAGGACCAGTAACAAGGAATTCATGATCAGTTTTAGCACTTGGCATAGGAACAGAACCCTCTGATATACAGATTTACACGTTTCTCAAGGGCATGGTGAATCTTTAACCAGGTTTGCTCTTAAAGGGACCAGACCCCATTTTTCTAGCACATTGTCCCCTTGTGATTCATGGTGAAACAAGTATTCAGGAAACAACATGACCACATCCTTTGACTCTGTGCTGTACAATATTAAAAGTACAAATTCTGGGAAAGAAGGGGAAAATAAGGGAGAACAGAAATATGAAAAAAAAACTTAATGCCTTAACACCACATAAGGCACAAAAAATGCAAACAACACTGTTGTGAACCAGTTGTGAAGACCAAGAAGCAGCAACAGCAGTAATAAAATATACATTTAAACTCATATGGCCAATGCTGTTTACAGTTTATCTTCAAAAACATCTGGTGGACAAGATATTTCTCAGGTGGCAAGGTAAATCATTACAAAGGCCAGATGCCACACTGATAAACACGGAATAACTTGATTATGTGAATCTCCAAGTGTACTCAGAGCAAACAGAATTCATTTTTTTGAAGTAATGAACATCAAACAAACCCAAAGTTTTTCTTTAAAAAATGTCCAAGCCCATAAATGAAATCCAAATGTATTACTTGAATATATATATATATTGAGCATCCTCTATTAATGCATACATGAATGAAAAAAACATTTTAATATATTTTTAATATATTAATATATTAATATATTTATAAACATATTTTTTTGGCATCAGCTGATGAATTGATCACTCATGACTGACATGTGATACACTCAAATGATTCTGACCTTTGCATCAGCACTAAATCACCTTATTAGTTATAGAGTCTTGATTGTGGACAAGCAATGAAGTGACCTTTCGAGCATCAAGCCTGGTGAAAATCACAAAAGAGAAACATAAAAATGAACCTAAGTGCCCCTTTTGCCATAAGAACAACGCCTCTGTGCCATAGTTACAGTATGTAGATGACTGAACTGTGCACTGTCACCTGACGTCTGAGACGCTAACACCCTGAGACACCAAACGTGATGTTTCTGCTGCTGGCCCGTTAGTGACTGGCTACGATCTGGATGACCACCAGTCACAGGGCCCTTGCTGAGATAGAAGGAGGTGCCCAAGTGCGGTGGCCTGCTGCTCCTGAACTCCATATGTAATGATCAATGGCAGCCTGACTGCACGGCGCTACACTAGACAAGTCCTGCCTGTAGGCCCCTTTCTGGTGTCACACAATACCTGCAGGACAACAAATTTCATAGGTTGCTTCTGTAACAGCAGCTTCCTTGCAAGATGAGAAAGTGTCACATGTACAGCAGAGCCCCAGTGAATATCTGTGAGAAGGGTGGGGATGTGTGTAGCATCTTGGGCTCATAGACCAGTGAACAGGCTCATGCTCACATGCAACACGGTGCAAAGCGATCCTTACAGCTCATACAGAATTGTGTTGATCTCAATGTTGGCCACCCACAAGACTAGCCTGTGTCTTTCACTGGAGATGCCTCGCTGAATTACAAATGTCAATCAGCATAACAGCATACCTTTGTCATACGAAATGTCAGCAAACATTCCGCCATTTATATGTGTATTTACAGGCAGTAACGGGTTGCAGTTACAACAGATGTGATAAGTATCTTTCAATGTTCATTATATTATAATACTGTGCCGGAGAAAGGGGAGCTAAATCCTTTCAATAGTACATGGCTGGACATACTAATCATTCGATTGTGACTCTCACTTCTGGCATGAGAACAGATATAATGTGGGTGAGTTGCCTTTGTTTAAATATCCCTGGCTTTTAGCTTCTGGAGCTGTTTTTATGCTACAGAGGGCCAGTAGTTAAAATAAGATAATCTATGACCAGTGAGGAATAGCCAGTTGTCTCAGAACAATTGGAAGGGTTCTTGACAGGGTAGAAAGCAAAACTGCTGATGGAGACATTGTTGAATGAGCACCCCGATATGGTAGCTTGGATACTGTCTGTGATATAAGACAGCCTTGCAGTACCTGGACTGACAACAGAGAAGGCAAACTCTCTCAAGTAGTCATATAACAAGAACACAACACTAGAGCCCATGTGTGATGAAAGGATGCTTTTTTACATTGCAAGCGCATCACATGTCAGCTCAGGCTGTGCCACCACTGGCCGACTATAGCTGGGCATCCCAGGGGTGGCACATAATTGGTGAAGTGCCTCTCTGTGGGAGCTGCACTCTGTCGGCTGGCACTTAAACTTTGTTTCCATGCTGGCTTTGCAATGCAAAAAGAAACAAACCGCCTGATAGCGCATTTCTGAGGTCACTAGTGTGTAGCTTTGGCTCAATTAAGTTGGCTTAGCAATGTAGTGTTGAGCCAGGTTGAATAACAGGTGCAGCCTCCAAACTGGAAAAAAAACCTTTGTTGGAACTCCAGCTCCAATATGTTTTGGCATTCTTCATTTTTTTCTTCTTAAACAATTCTTACAACCTTTTTTTTCCTGAAAACGAATTAATTCTTTGCTTTTTTACCTATGGTAAAGAAACACATGCAGATTCCAGTTGAGACTGAGACTGAGTGCAGATAAACACCATGAGAGATGGGACAGCAGACTAAAGAGGGGAACAATGATTTAGACTAATTTTAAATGATAAGATGGCCCATAAGAACTAAGAAATGTGTTGTTTTTTCAATACTGCTTCTTTCCTATTTCCCTTTAATTGACTGCTAACATGTTGCAGGACTGGGTCAACAATAAGACTGAAGAGCGTTTCAGGAATCCTGCAGCTTGTCCCCTAGCAACTCGTCAGTGAAGTACAAGGTCAATTAACAGGAAACACTGCCAGTGCTGCCCAATGGGCTTATCAGCAGAAGCAGCGCACATACATTAGAACACCTACTACAAGTCCTAATATTAAGGCATCTGGACCTTTCCAATCCTCAGATTTCATCTCAATTTTAACAAGTTTAAATGCTTCTCCTGTACAACAGTTTACAAATTTACTAGAAAACTCCTTTGCCTCTCATATTTGGGTTCTAGTTCAA
Source organism: Atractosteus spatula (assembly GCF_055471065.1). Lineage (NCBI taxonomy): Eukaryota > Metazoa > Chordata > Actinopteri > Semionotiformes > Lepisosteidae > Atractosteus > Atractosteus spatula. The sequence goes on from NC_142711.1 coordinate 704,395, forward strand.
ACCATTAACACTGAACTGAAACCCCACTGTCAAAATAGAGAAATTGTTTTTGCTGAATTCTACTAAATGTATTTAACATACTATGGAAGACATAACTTTTAAAGTATTGAGTGAACAAGAATATATTATCGCAAGGTTTGGTATCTAAAGTGTGGTGGAGATCAGCTTTATTAAATAAATCATATGTCCAACAGTATTTTCTAAGAAGGAGCTGAATGATTAGTGGCTTATATTTCAAGAGCATTATCATCTCACACAGACTTTAGTTCTAACTTTGTGTAGGATGATTTTACCAAAATCATTACTGAACTGAATATTTATTGTGCGTGCAAATCTAAATCAATATTGGTGCTCTGATAAATTTGTAATCTACATAAAAAATGAACTATTGTACATATTATAAATAAAAGTGCAAAGCAAAAATATTTTACACATAACATTACCTCAAAAGCGATATCCGAAATCTTAGTTTTCCAGCATTAAATATCAATTTTTCTCTCCCCTTGTGTAACAACAATGTGAGAAAATGGAGGAGGACAATATCATCACTGGACATCATGTGTTACATTGCTTGTATAATCATACTATCTTAAAAACTGATGCACTATAAATAAGCATCCTCATTTCTAAAAGTGTAGTTGTTGTGTTCAAACTTTTGGAAACTTTGGTTATTATGCCAATTGTATAGATCAATTTACTAATTAAAAAATCAGGAAACATACTTTATCAACAAGAAATAATAGCGCTTTGTTTTACAGGAACAAATCAAAGGGCCACGGGCTTCTGATCAGTAGGTGGGTTTATTTCATAGTCTTCTCTGCAGGATTTATCAATTAACAGATAATGGGAAAAATCACAGCAATTAAGCTCAGGACTTCCCCAGAATACAAAGCAGCTCCACCTCTGTGTATCCCTCAGAGAAACAGCAGCTCCAGTTATCCATGTGGAACACAGTTAATTTTAACGGTATATGCCCCATGAGTAACTATATGCTGATGAAGGAACATACCACGGGTAACCCCCTGAGGACCACGCTGATTGCACAGACATAGCAGAGGTGTGAGGAAATTACTTTTCTTTTTTTCGATGCAGAGTTACTGAAGGATAACACAAACATAATAATTATTATGGTTAAACTGAAAGGCCACTTCCCTCTACGTTTTCCTTTAAGTTGTGTCTCTTTGCGCAGTATTGCTAAGGCCAGTAATTAGATGTTAGCAGGAGTATATTTGGAAGCAACACCTTTTGGAAATCTGGGTCACAGTCTTTTAACTCCTAATGTGGGTCTTCTGAAAGTCAGCTTGAGTCCTCAGACATGCTATCTTGGGATTAGGCTCCACAGGTACTGCAATGTAAGATTTTTACAAAAAAGAGGGTTTACTGTATTCAATTAAAGCCGAATATTACTGCGGACACGCCTCGATCGTGACGCCAGAGCCAACGGCTGTCAGGAAGGGCCGAGGAGAAGGGGTCTTGGTTTTCTTTCAGGACAGCAGTGAAGGGGGCAGAAGGGTGAGTGCAAACAAGATTAAGCCGCCACACAGTCCATCCCCTTCCCCAAGGTCTACAGTAGGTGTGGATAGAGCCCAATGGGAAAGAGATGTCGACTGTATTCAGTTAAGGGTTCGACTGCTTGTGACAATCAGGCTGTCTTTTCTAGGTTTGTGACCCTTATTACACAATTTCTTGGTTAGGGGAAAAAGCTGCTGAGCATCACCAATTAAAAAGAGAGACTAATATTAAAATTGTCATTATTATTATTAATATAATACTGTTTGCTCTTAGCACACACCCTTATCTAATGTGACATGATATATATATACAGTATATAAAGTTACAGTAACAATCATGTATTTTCAGCAAGCTACCAAAACGGATAATAAAGTCAGAAAAACTGTAAGATCAATGGGAGGGCATTGCTGGGCACCAAATGGCAGCCGTGTCTACAGTGAACTGGGACAGGAAGCTCTCTGCCAATCTGAGACTCAAGGACACATCCAGGAATGAAACCCAGGGCCGTGAGACTGCAGGCCCTGGCGAAACACAGGACCGGTGAGTCGGGCACTGTAAGCATGTCCAGGGCAGCGTAGTTCTGACCACTGCGGATAGCTCATTCCCCCGCTAAGGGGCCAGGCTGAAGAACGGGTGGCTCTGGAAGGGGGGGACAGAGGGTCTGCTGGTGGAGGAGGAGAGCAGAGTCGGAGGAGCTGGAGGGAGAGACGTATAGTAGGAGCAAAGAGGCCGAGACAGAGGTAGACAAGGACAAGGACGATCCTTGGAAACAGTGATCCAGCAGAGGGGCTGGGGTAAAGATGGAGCCCAAGTGAGGCGAGGATGAGAGTGGATAGAGGGATAAGGGGGAGTTACAACAGTCTAGGGTCAACAAGACCAGGGCTTGGATTAGCAGTTGTGTTGAATTATTCACAAGGAGGAGGCAGAGTCTGTAAATGTTTTTCAAAAAGACGTTCTGAAGATGAAAGACTAAATGACAAAATACAAAAAAGTGTTGTTGTTTTTTTTTAAATGGTACAAGTTGCACAGTGGAGAAAATTACTAATTACTTATTGACTAAAGACGTCAAAATTAAATATGACATTATATTTCAAGGAGCTTTTATTGCATGAAAAGTGAACAATACCGCTGCTCATTACTGGTGACACAGAAAGAGTTCTGTTTGTTGCTCAAAATCATATCTCAGGGCTTCAAGAAGAAGATTTGTTACAAAACACAAAAAGTTCTGTATTCATTAAGACATACCACGAACATCAGAAAAAATACAGGAGGTTTACTTATCCGATTCTGTTTGCAACTAAAATATTTACCAGCTTCCCATGCAAAAAGAAAAGATACATATTTTTTCTCCTCAAGAAAAAAAGGAAAAACAGCACTAGAGGCACAAATAATCTGTCATAAAAATAGGACCTTTTGATCAGGGCTGACATTCATTTTAAACGTTCAATGATGATAGGAGACCTGTCAGGGTGAGGCATGTCAGCAGCTGTGCTGCTATGTAAGGGTGCCAGGGGAATTAGGATAAATCTCTTAACAAAAGTCGATGGTGTCAGCTCGTGCACATTAAGTGCGGGTGAGGTGCTAATCAGAAGTGTACTAGCCAAACCGGTTTGCTTCAGCGCCTCACAGATCTATACTTTACAGTATTTCTATTTAAATACCATAAATGCCAAAGTGTATCCTTATTATGTCAACACAGGCCTTCACACTTCTTTAGATCAATGTTTAAGTTACAATTTCTGTTAACGACACAAAAGTTAAACATTGTTATTTAGACTGAGTTCAAAATTATCATGTGACGGGGTTAGCAGAACACTGAAATCGTCATTTTGTGAAGAGCAAAATTGTGAAGAGCACTCATCTACTTTGGGTAGGTGGTCACTCCGCTGTTTTATTGCTTATTTAGATAACCTTAGTATACTCCAAGCACTGTAGCTGTGTCCCGGCATGCTGAGCAGTGGCACTGCTTTGTCAGAAGTGACACATATTGGTTGAGCTGTACAATCTACACACTGCCAGTTATTGACACTGGTGCACTAGCCGTGTTTAGAGCTGCCAGCTCAAGGGACAGGCTCTCTTTGAAAGGTAGGGGATGAAAGAGCAACCGAAGATCTTAAATACTCACGCACTTATAAATCTTTGCTCTTGGCTTATATTAAGTTAAAATATTTTTTAAAATATTTATTTATGGACTGTGATGTTTCTATCACTCAGTACATAGTACATCATTTTCAAATGAAACCAGGTCCAGAGATTTAGTATTATGACCACATGTGCATTGTTTAATACTTTGTAAACATTAAGATTGTGTATCAGACACACAGTATATTATCGGCCTTGACCAAGTGGAGCTTCTTATATATTTTGGGCAGTGATTCATTCAAGGAACAATTTTGTGGAGTTTTATGATCAATAAGACATGAACAAAGAGGTGACCACGTTAGGACTTCCTCTCACTGGTGATAGTTCTTCACTTAACTGAATGACTTTTAAAAAAAGATGTTTCTCCAGAGGCAGGTAGTCACTCTTTTAGAGAAATGACAGGTATTTTCCACAGTAAACTTCAATAAGAGGAATAGAAGCCGATGCTGAATGAAAACATGTGCAAGATCAGTGTGCCTGTTTGGTACAAATAACACAGTTCAGTGAGATGAATTACAGCGCTATACCTGCAATTCTGAAGCAGTGGCAATGTGTACCCCAGACTAACTACACTCTGCAGTTAAGTGTTCCAATTTAATGCCCTTTCACCGAAGTTAAACTGCTGTCATTTTTCAAGCGGGAAAATGTGCCGTTAGGTAGGTATTATGCATGTGTACCGCATGCCAAGGTTACTTCAAAAATAATCTAAAAAATGGCAGCTCACCGGAAAAGAAAAATCAACTGGAATCTACTGCTTTCAAAATAGGTGAATAACATGTTAAGTTAATTATATACCAATGCAAACCCTCTTGCTCTGCTGAATATTTCCTTACAGTATTGTACAGACTAAATGCTCACTTCTGCAAAGCCCATTTGTACAAAGAGAAAGGAAAGAGCCTCACCTCAGACTGCACGGCGGAATATTTCACAATTAGCCAGCCCCAGCATTTGGCTGGCTTATAATTATTACCGCTCCTATTAATTGACTCCCTAGCCTGGCGTGGAAAGGCCCTTTCAGCACCACAGACCTCTCTGCGCCTCGTGCTGCTCTCTGAAGCAATTTAGAAAATGCTCATATTTTAGACAAAAGGAGAACATTTGGTGAAAGAAAATTCATCATGAGGTATCTAGAGGTTTCTTAATAGAAAAGGCAATTCCCACTGTGCAGCCCAGTGCTCCAGCCAGACACACATGCTCAGGACCAGCACGCTGCCTTCGCAGTGGGCCAGAAGTCATTAACATAATTTTATATAACATGGGCTACGCTGGAAATTTAATATATCTCAGCAAATAAAAGAAAGACATTTTGCATAATGTTTTTTTTTTGTGAAACGTACTCTCTTGCCACTCTCCTTCTCACCCCATGCCGCTAATCACACCGGGAGAGAGAAGTTCATTACCTCAGCTAAATCAGAATTAGTCCTTTCATTTTGATGGGGAACTTCATTAGATCGGCCGTCCTAATCCAGCAGGGAGATGTGATGAATCTATCTGGGGGTAATAATTTGCTTTAGACAGCACATTCAGCCACTTCTTCCAAAAGTTTTTATTTATTTATCTTTACATCTTTATTAGATCAAACATACAAAACCAGTGAGAGGAAAACACCTGCATATAATTTGTTAATGACTCTAAAGAGGACCTTGGAGGAGAAAAAGGGATTTGTAATGTCACGTCTGTCTTCTGGAGGATGGTAGACAATAGCACCATTGGCGATGCTGGCTAGTGTTCAAAAGAAGGTCACAGAAAAATGAGTACTGCAGAGCTTATCATTGTACTAATGGCCACATTGTGCTTACTATTCTCTTGCTTGCATTCCAATGCTTGCATTACATCAGGCTGTAATATTGTGCAGCCTGATGGCTATCTAAACATCCTTATGAAGCTGCTCAAGATGCAGGATGAAATTGTTGATTCCACTCCTCATCAGCATTAGATGACATATAATGTTTCATAAACCTAAATTTACTCTCCCTAAAATTCAAACCAACAGGCTACTACAATACATCACCTGGCACCAGAATGACTGTGAATAGTAATATTTGAAAAGAATAATTGATTATATGTTTCAGAAGGTCACAGGAATATTACATGATAAAAACCACACGAGGCCCCACTGCCCATCTTCCTTGTATGCGGACAATGGTCCATGAATGCGGATGTTTGGTGTCGCTTATGAACAAGCTTTCCTTTCTAACGCTACCTTTTTAAATGTGCACGTTTGTCCTCAGTGTAGCTGTGGGCCCATACTGGGGGCAAGGAAGTTCAAATTCCCATGAGGGCCTTCAAAGACCACGGGGATCAATGTTTTTCCCTTCCTTTAAAAGTGCTGCAGGACCTTCCAGGTCTTTAGCACTGTCCATGTTGTATAATCTCATTTGAAAGCAGCAACTCTTTGGAGAGCGACTGTGGTAAACCCAGGCTTTTACCAAACAGATACAGTACTACTTCTCTGTTTCTGTGATTTTCTTAAGAGCAGACATACTGTACAAACAGCAAGAGCTGAATGTTGAGAAATATAAGGAATAAACAGATAACACTGACATCGTACACAGTTTAATCCCCAAGTGAAGGTTCAAGAAGTTTTACAGAGAAGGATCAGTAACTCAGCAGTGATTAAAGTAATATATCTCTTTTTTAGGATGAGATATGAGAATAGAACATTTGGATTCGGTTTACGTTCAAAATAATTTTGTATTTTTCACTTTTAAATAATCAAAATTACATCGTCAAGCCACTAGGTGTCATCAAGGAATGAGAAAAATTATTTCATGCCAACGGAAAAATTATAAGCCCTTAAAGGAGAAGATATTTTAACAAGAATAATATGATTGAATACCTTCTGATACAGTTAGTTTTGCTCTTAGTTTTGGAAGAGATGAAGTTACAAAATACAAGTTGACCAAGTGAAACTTCATGTGTGTTTACCTTGGAAAAAAAAATATTCTCGTCCATCCACATCATTTCTCATTTAAAAAAAGGAAACTTGCCTGAGCATCTGTGTAGCTAAATGCAAGTTTTCAGTTGTTCAGATTAGGACATGCAAAATAGATGTTTCAGTCTTGATATGGCTTGGCCAAAATCACTACAAGGGGTTTCTGGCTGAAGCAGTGCAATGCAATATAAAAGCAATCATTGTAAAAGAGCACACTAAAAAGCTTTTCTTATACAGTATCACTTGTGTAAATACATGAGTGTTTACGCTATTGGGAAAACAAACATGTTAATTGAATAACTCAATAGTGCTATCAATCAAGTCACAGTTTGCTTGTTATTATGAAAGTATGTGCAGAGTTTGGGATATCCTATAGGTGCCTCTGGCTACAACCTTGTGCCGATAGTGTTGTTAAGGAGAAGTTCACAACTAGGCTACACTAAGCTGCACTCATTAGTTTAATCTTAACTGAGGGCGCCACCTTCTCTTCCCTCCATTTCTCCATTTATAAATGTCTGTTTTGGAAATTAACTGTCTAGGAGCTTCTTTTTTTGTGCAATTTTTTTTTTACAAATAACTAGGAAATATCTTTAAAGGCATGCTTGAACAAAAAAGATTAAATTGGAAAATGTAACACCTTCCTGTCAATTGTCTCTTAATTCAAAGAACTGGTTTACAGTATACTCTATCGTGCTGAAACAGTTAAATCATTTATAGCACCCATTCTTACTGGATATAAAGTTTTGAAAATCAAAATCAGTAAATTGGTTACATTTATGCTGCGCTTACTTGTAACTTAAATTGATCTAATAAGGGACAAATAATAAAAACTCATAATGATACATTTTACTCCTTTGCATTCCCTTTATATTTTCTAACAGTCTTTTGACAATTGTTTCCTTCTGTGTCTTTCATGGGACTTAAACATCTAGCTGTGGTGTTCAATATTTTTATTTCTTTTAATGGAAACTTTTAACATAAAATTGATTTGAATCCTTAATATAAGGCTTACATTATTCAAACTTAACTTTGACCCTTCTTTTTCTAACAAGGTATACATTAGAACTGTGGACTCACCGCAGTTAGTTCTAAAAAATAAAATACATTTAATTCTATATCTTCCATATGAGGATGCAATAGAGCTCATGTTAGCTAAGAACCCATGATTTAGTGATACATCTTGCAAACACTACAACAGACGTAGACATTCCTCTTTATGAGCCTGCTGGAAAGAAGCAGAAGGAAAAAATACATTAAACCTACTGGATTCAATTCCATATCACCCCCTTTCTGAGGTAATAAAGGCAAATCCTCTGACGACGTTTCTGTCTATTTCGAAGAAGTACCTGTCGTCTCATTCCACTATTCCTATTACATACAGGTGAAGAGAATCCATTATGTTTTTTCCAGACTTCAGTGCAATATTAGAAATACACAGCTAACCAGGTTTCATGGAGCAGACAAAATAGCATTGCGGGATTACATTAGTCTGACAGGTGTTTTATGGCTATAGCTTCCAGACCAATTTATTTAATATTGATCTTTAAACAAACATCAGTGCAAATAAATTTGTGCAGTCGGGGACTTCAATTTTTATCTGTGCACTAAACCAGTGAAACTCCAGAAGGAGCTCCTGGTTATACATCTTATTATGTACCTAAAATTGCGGTTCAGTACAGTCAAGTCACAAATCAGCTTGAGGGAAGTATTTGTGATTGTTCAAACAACACGGACATGAATACAGCTTTCCGGAATAATGCTGGTTATACAAGTCAGCAGATTGCAAAACCTTATTCACTTATTTATCCACACACAGCAGACATTATACAAATTTCCCATGGTCCTTGGTTTGATGAAGGTGACACTTTGCTCTTTGTTTCTCTCTTGTTTATTAAATGCACATGCGCTTCTTCAACTGACATTCCTTTTCAATACCACCACCTGTATTATTCACAAAGTCTGGTTGGATATGTAACCCTGCCTCGGCCCCTTCCTGCACATAATCAAACCCACGGAGGCAGCCACCCTCCCTCGCTACAATAAAACAATCCCAGCACAATTAAGATCCACGACTTCTAATTCTCAATATTCTCCTCTGCAGGGATTCAAGCTCATGCCACTGAGGTGCAGAGGCTTGGAAACAATAAGGCACAGAACTGGGTTTATTAATGCTGTTTATGAGAGCAGTGTTAGTTGGAATATTGATGACAGTAAAGGAAACAGATAGTGGGAAAGGCATCAATCTTGCAATAAGGGATACAGCATAAAGGATCTGAAGCCCCTCTTTGGTGCCCCTTTAAAGGTGAACTAACAAAGGATTAAAGATGCAGTTTCTTACCCTTTAATAGATTTGCTACCTGCCAGTTGCCCCCCTTTATTAATAAGCAGGTGGTCTTTTGACTTGTAATTTTTCCCCTTGATTGTGAAATCTCTGGTGGTGCATCACCATAGGTAGCCCTGTCCTATATCTACCACAGCACATCCTGCTGCTGCTGCAGAATTGTCCTTTCAAGACAGGAGCAAAGCGACCACGTGCTGTGCCCTCTCTCTTTAATTTAGCCAATAGGCACACTTTTTCAAACCTGCAATTACTGCGAAAAGGTTTTGAAACTGCATTAAAAAATAAACACCACTGGAAGAACACAGCATCACTGGTATGCAAAAAATAGACCCCAAAGAAACAAGTGAACAAGCTGGGTGCCAAAAAGAACTTTCAGATGAAACAGTCAAAACTTTGTGAGCAAAGGCCATTATTTTGTTTTAAAGATTTAAGTTGCAAGGACAATAGTTGCATTTGAACCACAAACATGAACAAAAACAATGTGCATACCACAAATAGGAAACACTCTAGTGTTATTTACCAAGCAAGTGCATTTGATGCATCAGGTATTCAAGTGTCCTAAAGCATAAATATAATCTCTGCTCTCCCTGTGTACTTGTTTGGTGTTAATGCTAATGCACAACACTTCATTAACAAACTGCTGGCCTAAGTCCACTGCATATCCTTAGCCAAGAGCTAGAAGGCTTCATGTATTTTTTTCTTTTTTCTTTGGCTTTGAATGACAGACTTGGCTTACAGGTGGAGTTCTATGTCTTTCACAGAAACTGCAGTAAATTTATTATAAATTCCTACTCAACACCCTATGCGCAAAGTGCTTTCTGGGTGCTTTGTAAATGAGTTAGGAGAGAACTATTTTCCTGGTGAACTGCTAAGAGCTCAGATACAGAATTAATAGCTAACTCTTTGATTCTGTTCCACGTGGCAATACTGGGCACTATTCCCAAACATTTGTAAGGGGGCATTTAAGGGGAATTTGGGTTTTCAAAGTGTTCCCCAACTTGCTCTGATGGTGAAGGTATAGTTGATGAGGTTACCCCAACATTATTTCTCCCATGGGCTGTGTTGCCACACTGATTCTCATTTTCATTTCTCCCACAACATTAGTGGAATTCATATTGTTAGGTCAAGAGATGTTTGATTTATTCTCCACACATTATACTGTACAGTGCAAAACAGAGGTGTTCCTACCATGAAGTCTGACAAACAGCTCATAGGGTAGTAAGGTGTGATAGGACATTTTTTCCCATGTTAATATTACTGTATTATTTTTAACATATTGCTCTCCTCGCACTGACTTTTAATTAATCTTACAGTAGCTTGTCTGAATGTGCATGGACACGTCACAACATCAAAATAAACGCTGAAAAAAACATCCATCAAAATAATGTTTAAAGACAAGACATTTTCTTCTATGAAAACGTAAATTGGGACTTAAGATACATCTTTGGTGTTCTACCTAACACAGATAACCACGATCATTCGTTTCTTCTAAATCACATATCTTAAGTGAAATTACAACCCGTCCTGGTTTATAGAAACGATCATTAAACACAAAATAATAATGAACTAATGTCATAAAATATGCATTTAAAGTCCCAGATTGGGTTCACAGGTTAAGAAAAGATGCTTAGCTGCCGTGAAATATATTGAGGAGTGTTTAAGAAGCCCTGAAGCCCTTCTTCACAAGCATAATATGATGCCATTTTAACTAGAAACAGAGCAATTTTTAGTTATTCGAGCAAAAAATTATTTTTGCTTTGCTGTGAAAAAGACAGATACATTGGATAAGTATTGCAAAAACTGATAGACACAATTCAATTTGTACATTCAGTATGAGACTAATAATCTTCCCAAATTTTACTTTTTTCAAAATGCTTTTTTAAAGCAGAACCCTAAGTTACAATAAATTCTATAATTATCAATTATGGTGTCAAAACTACAGTGCCATTAAAAGTTTTGAACTTATGGTATATGACTCACTTATTGCCGACAAAATCCTGCATCGCTTTCCAGAGCTGTTTTCTCATTTTGAAGGTGCAGAATACCTGTTCTGAAATGGCTTTTATGATTTCAGATTAAAGGAAAAACCTCAAACCCTAGAAGTGTTCCCCTGTATAAGATACATGTGTGTAAGATAAAGGTGTATCATCATACAGATTCTAAGGACATTGAAGGAAACTGAAGTATTTCTGAATTCTTCAAAGAAAATATTCAACGTGTAAGAAACGTGGGTTTCTACTGCACTGAAAACTAATACAGGACCATGGCATCTTGCAAACAGTTCTCAATAACTGTAAGAATTGTTGTTGGTCCTTAAAATGATCACATTACAAAAATGGAGGTAGAAGCTTTGCCTGGCACCCTTAATCTATTTCATCCAAAACTAAGACACATTTTGAAGCAAATGAAAGGAAAAGTGCCCAGATGCAGACTCCTATTTTACCTTACTCATAATAACAGCATAAACTGAGTTGTATCACAATTCTTTTTGTGGCCTATATAAGCAAAGGCCATACCTGAGTCATAGATATGCCCGTATCAAGCACAGAGCTATGTTTGTCATTCAAAGGCAATTTCAGAGGGAAATACCCAGAGCTTTCCCAAAAATAACTACTTCCAAATAAGTAACCTTTTTAATATCAAATCCATGAAACAAATGGGATCCAATGTGTCTATGATTTAACAAAAAAGAAGCTTATGAAGGACCGGTATTTCATATGGAGAAAAATCACTGTTCTGTGTTCATGTTTTATTTAAAACAATATTGTCCCTTTTTAGTAAATTTTAAAAAGGACGAACTGACTCAAACTGCTTATTATACTTTATATACTGTATAAGCGCTGAAATATATATTTTAAATAATTATATATTTTATATAACTTATATAATAATTATACATAATATTTTAAATACACATAGGACTTCGTCATCTGGAAAGCTATATCAACACAAAATACTGAAAAGTTACACCTGTACATGACAGTGGCCAATTTCACCAATTCCAGAAAGCTGCACTCTATGTTAAGGAAGAGTATTTCTCAACAGTAACAGTATTCACCCCTAAATCACATATCAATGTCCAACTTCTACTGCCCATTACCCTGGGTTCATTAGACAATTATTTGCATGGACTGTAGAAAAAAGCAGATGTAGAAACATTTATAACAAATTTAATCCTTGTTAAATTAACAGTGCATCTCCAAGCCTTCACCATACCCAACAGGGTTCAGAGGGCTGATATCTATTCACAAACCTCTTGTTATCAGCTGTTCTTTTTCACTGTCCAAAGAAAAAAATACAATGGCAGATATTCTTGAAAAACAAAACAGTTCATGTATACCAACTCCCACTTATTGTATACATGTGTAATTTAAAATTCTTAGGACTTTAAGAAGTGCTACTGAAAACATTACATCTGCATAGAAACTTGGCAGTGTTTACCAGTACAGATGAAGGTTTATCATATAAATATAAAACTAAAAATAACTGAATAAATATGGTCATTTCTGAAATTTGATCATATGATCTAATTGTGAAAAAGCAAAGGTAACTCACATATATCAACTTAATTTTTCTGACTGTGAAGGTAATTATGAGCAGAATTATTTTATTACAGCTGCAATGTTCCCACTTAGCATGATGCCCATTACTAAAACTTTTCACAAATTGATAGAAAGCACTGGTGTTCTTCAAAAACAACTAATGCTTTTAAAATAAGGTCAGCTTTATATTCTGGAATAATAATTTTATTATGAGATAAACTTGATTTCTTATTATTTCAGCCCAGGGGTATTTAAACAATACATTGAATTCTACTGTAAGTGTAAGTACTGTACCTTTGTCTGTTTAAGCACAAATCTGCAGCTTATTTTTAAACATAGTACAGTCCCAAATTTCAGTCTATTTCAGATCTCTAATGACATATTTTTCTTCTTTAATGTAAACACAACCTTGTATGTAAAAACTCACTTATTCCAGAGGAGCCAGGAGTGTTTTTTTTCACCATAAATACCACTCTCTGAAAACAACCGCTTGTCCATTAAGATTGTCAGAAGAACTCTCCAGGATACTCTCATAAACAAGATACTATATCTCAAGAGGCAATTGTGGTAAATAAATTCAGACAGCAGTGGAGGAGAAGAAGATGTACATAAGAAGTGGCTTCCTTTGAGGCTG